>NC_052332.1:19959566-20259566 GCF_016432855.1 Salvelinus namaycush
CCTCCGAAACACAACCCAACCTAGCCGCACTGCTTCTTGACACAACGCACATCCAACCCGGAAGCCAGCCACACCAATGTGTCGGAGGAAACACTGTACACCTGGCAAACCTGGTCAGCGTGCACTGCGCCCGGCCCGCCACAGGAGTCGCTAGTGCGCGATGAGACAAGGATATCCCTGCCGGCCAAACCCTCCCTAACCCAGACGATGCTGTGCAAATTGTGCGTCGCTCCATGGACCTCCCGGTCGCGTCTGGCTGCGGCAGAGCCTGGGCTCTGCGATGCAGTGCCTTTGACCACTGCGCCATCCGGGAGGCCCATGCTGTTTAATCATCTTATTTATGCCACAACTGTCAAGTGGATGGATTATCTTGGCAAAGTGATGTAAACACAGGAGTGTAAACAAATTTGTGCACAAAATTTGAAAACACACACACACAAGTATGTGGACACCCCTTCAAATTAGTGGATTCGGCTATTTCAGCCACACCAGTTGCTGACAGGGCTCCCGAGTGGCGCATCTCAGTGCTGTAGGTGTCACAACAGACCCTGGTTCGATTCCAGGCTATATCACAACTGGCTGAGATTGGGAGTCCCATAGAGCGGCGCACAATTGGCCCAGCGTCGTCCGGGTTGGGGTTTGGCCGGGGAAGGCCATCATTGTAAATAAGAATTTGTTCTTAACCGACTTGCCTAGTTAGATAAAATGTTAAATAAAATGTTTAGCGCAATGCAATCTCCATAGACAAACATTGGCAGTAGAATGGCCTGTACTGAAGAGCTCAGTGACTTTCAACTTGAACCGTTATAGGATGCCACCTTTCCAACAAGTCAGTTTGTCAAATTTCTGCCCTGCTAGAGCTGCCCCGGTGAACTATAAGTGCTGTTATTGTGAAGTGGAAACGTCTAGGAGCAACAACGGCTCAGCCACGAAGTGGTCGGCCACACAAGCTTAGAGAACAGGACCGCCGAGTGCTGAAGCGCGTACAAATTGTCTGTCCTCTGTTGCAACACTCACTACCGAGTTCCAAACTGCCTCTGGAAGCAACGTCAGCACAAGAACTGTTCATCAGGAGCTTTGCGAAATGGGTTTCCATGGCCGAGCAGCCTCACACAAGCCTAATATCACAATGCGCAATGCCAAGCGACGGCTGGAGTGTTGTAAAGCTTGCCACCATTGGACTCTGGAGAAGTAGAAACACGTTCTCTGGAGTGATGAATCACGCTTCACCATCTGGCAGTCTGACGGACTAATCTGGGTTTGGCGGATGCCAAGAGAACGCTACCTTCCCGAATGCTTATTGCCAACTGTTAAGTTTGGGGGGGGGGGGGGGGGGATAATGGTCTGGGGCTGTTTTTCATGGTTCGGGCTAGGCCCATTGGTTCCAGTGAAAGAAAATCTTAACACTACAGCATGACATTCTAGACTATTCTGTGCTTCCAACTTTGTGGCAACAGTTTGGGGAAGACCCTTTCCTGTTTCAGCATGACAAGGCCCCCCCTGCACAAAGCGCGGTCCATACAGAAAGGGCTTGTCGAGATCGGTGTAGAAGAACTTGACTGGCTTGTACAGAGCCCTGACCTCAACTCCATCGAACACCTATAGGTTGAATTGGAACGCCGACTGCAAGCCAGGCCTCGTCGCCCAACATCAGTGCCTGACCTCACTAATGGTTGTGGTTGAATGGAAGCAAGTCCCCAAAGCAATGTTCCAACATCTTTCTTGTGGAAAGCCTTCCCAGAAGAGTGGAGGCTGTTATAGCAGCAAAGGGGGACCAACTCCATATTAATGCCCATGATTTTGGAATGAGATGTTCGACGAGCAGGTGTACACATACTTTTGGTCATATAGTGTAATATTTTTGTGCTTATGGAACATTTCTGGGATCTTTTATTTCAGCTCATAAAACATGGGATCAACACTTTACATGTTGCGTTCATATTTTTGTTCAGTATAAAATAGTATTTGCGTAAGTATTTAGCCCCTATGTCTAGGCAAGCCTAAATTAGTTAAGTACAATTTATAATAGGGGTAGACATGATTTTAGAATGACTAACCCCTTCCTGTTACCCATACATACAACATCTGCAAGTTCCCTCAGACAAGTATTGAATGAAACTGCTCTTAGACAACCTAAGAAGACTTACAGCTGTAATTGATGCCAAAGGTGTTCCTAACATGTATTACTCAGGGAGTTGAACACTTATGCAACAACTATATTTTTGTTATTTAATTTCTATTGATCTTTCAAAATCTTGATCTTTCCACTTTGACAGAGTATTTTGTGTAGATTGTTGACACCCACTTTGTAACACAGTAAAATGTGAAGAAATCCAAGGGGTCTGAATACTTTTGCAAGGCACTGTATGTGAGGGAGTGAGAGAAATGGGAGAAGGGAAGTGGAGTACAAGCAGGCTGTACAGGGCTGAGAGAGAGAGGGAACGAGGGAGGGGGGGAGAGAGAGGAACAGGCATGCTACTAGAGACAGACAGACCATATTGTATATGCTCATTGAAAAAGGGAGAAACAGGGCACAGTGTGAGAGAGAATTAACGGAGTGTGATCATACACTTAACACAGAAACACATAGTACAAGAATAGAATTACCCACAGCACACAATGGCACCACAGACATGGGTGAGAAAGACTAATTACATGTGGTTGGCGCTGTAGCTGTCAGTGGTTAAGAGGGGAATTTGAATATTATTTGTTTGTATATAAATAGACATTAGAACTGAACACCCACAGTGTGACATATACAGTCTGGCACGATTATCTACAAGTACACAATGAGGGCTCTATTTTTGGCTGGCAATAAGCCAGCGCAATCGTCAAACGCACGCTCGCTTGCAATTTCGACCTGTTAAAGCCGGAGTTCTTCTGTTTTAAAACCCTAGCGCCAGGACGGGTAATTTACCTTTCTTATATGAGCTCACTTGCAGAGGTGGCAATATCTGAGGTGTGTCCTTAAAAACGTGTACCAAAGTGCCAATTTCAGACAGCGCTGGTGGGGATATTTAAACACCAATAATCAAAAGCTGGTCTTAGCAGTTATGCTTGATTATGACCAGTGGTGACCCGTCATTCAAGGAAGGTGGGGCACAGCCGTGATTGGCTCCTTGTTCTGTCACTCATGGGGACACTAAGTCACTGCAAAGTCTACAGTAAAAGCTAAAGAATTCAAGCCCCTTGGGTGCTGCCATAGAGTTACATTGGAAGTGCCCATCTAAGAAAGCTCAAGCTCATTGGCCACAGATAAAATGACGTTAAATCTACAGTAGCTTTGATTGGACTGATCTTAGTTGGCAAGCTTGCAGTCATCATCACGAATCAAGTCGACAATCTACTGGAAAATAATTTTCAATCCTTGACATATGAAGAGAAATTATAGATAAAATATATCGGTGCTCATCGGCCATTGGGCATAAACATTACACAGCAAATTGAAAATTGCAAATTCAACAATGAGTGGTATGGAAGGAATCAGTGGTTAACTGCAAGCATTGCAAAGCAATCACTAGCCTGCTATTCAGTGGAGTGGGTGTGTGGTCCAAGTCTAGGTTTAAGATTCTCTTTTCCAAGCTTAAAAAGATAAAACATTCACATTCCATGGGCCAGAAAAGGCTGAATACATTGGCCATGCTGTCAATCCAGCATGACTTCTACCGCGTTCAAAACAACCGGAAACTCGGAACTGGGAAATCTCAGACTTCAGTGAGTTCAAGACAACTGGGAACTCTGGGGGTGGGGAAGAAAATTAGCTTTGACTGGGAACATACATTTTGAACGGTCATCCATGTCAGAATTCCATGTCGGGAACTCAGGCCTCTTTCTAGAGCTCCGACCTGAAGATCACTGACATCATGATTCAACCTTGTCCCCCCCCCCCCCCCTAAGAGTTCCCAGTTGTCTTGTAAGCACCATAAATCCAGATGACAAAATTTGATGACAGATTTTCCCCATGAAGGACCGCTACGCCACATTCCTGTTCAAGTGAGCACAGCACAACAAGGTGAGTCCAAAAATATATTGTATGCTGCTGCATAAATGTAATATACAAGGGAGATATGTATACTATAGCTAAGAAAGTAGAACTAAGTGTATGTTGTGTAATAAGCTGTTATTAGCCCATGTGCCTCACTAATAATTTGGTATATTTTCCCCTCATACCTTAGCCTACTGTTCTGACTTGGTGGTGCACATGTAGCCTATAATCTGTTTTAGAGAAATGTAATCATCTAATATTGTAAGAGCTTTCATTGTCTGCTTACATGCTCCCTTTTTTATCCTACGGTTCTAACTAGGTGTACAGGGAGAACACTAAGAACGGCCCATGTTCTGAATTCTGTCGCTGTACATTTCAAAAAGTGCTGAACAAATAGTTACATTGACTACGTCCGTCCTAGCTCGCTTATTCATTTCTTAATCTAAATTACGGATTGCCTCTTCGCTGCTCGTTGTCCCCTTATGCCTTAGTTGGTACATCTCAATTGTCATTAGAAACCACATTTGTTTTAGCAAGTCAGCCATATCAACTATCTTTTTTTAAAAGTCAGTAAATGAGGCTGAATGAACTGTTTCGATGCCAGACAAGGCTCCGCTGATAGCCAGGTGTAGCAGTAAGGATTCACTCCATTGTGCTGAAAAGAAAGCTCTGCTGTTGGGACAGCTTTATGTAGTCCCAACAGCTTTATGTAGTCCCAACAGCTTTATGTAGTCCCAACAGCTTTATGTAGTCCCAACAGCTTTATGTAGTCCCAACAGCTTTATGTAGTCCCAACAGCTTTATGTAGTCCCAACAGCTTTATGTAGTCCCAACAGCTTTTTGTAGTCCCAACAGCTTTTTGTAGTCCCAACAGCTTTTTGTAGTCCCTAACAGTTTGTGGGCACCATTTGTCACTGTTATAGTGCAATTAATGTATTGTTTAGACGTGTGGCTTTGCTGGCATGCATCTAAAACATAGTTGTTTTTTTGCCCGACCAAGATTTACATGCTAAAAACCCCACTGGCTATAACAGATTTTTACAGCGGAAGCGCAACCTATCCAGCCGTTATGCTCGGTACTGTAGCCGATGCCATTTAATAAACTGTATCAATCCACAATGGACTAGGAAGAGAATATCCCGTGCCCCCAGTCGAATTGGAGTGGATGACAATGCAAAGACCATCAATAACCTACAGAACTTAAGACAACGGCATGCAGTATTAAGCCATGAAACACGCTGATTGGCCAGTGAGTGGCCAAGCCCTCGTCACACCTATCACTTATTTGTCAAAACCCAGCCCTTTCGCACCACCGCCAGCCTTTGCGCTCATAATTCCTGCAGTGAAAATAGCCCACATTTTTCTGACACACCCCTGGTCCTATAGCCCTACCGCCAGAGCTAAGAAGTACCATTATGTTAGGTTTGTTAAATACAGCCCTCAGAGATGGTGATATTAATAGGTGCCGTTCCATCTACCCACCTGACATGATCTCGCCATCTTTTTATACACCTCTGAAACCACCTCTGCAGAATTCTGTCCATCCTGTTCTCAAACACTTTCTCTTCCCTTTTCCTCTTAAAATCTCTGACACACACACATACCGGGGTCAGGCCTGAATTAAAACATGACAATGGCACTTTGCTGACAATTCCAATTACAGTGACTAGCGGGTCTGTGTGTGTCTGTGTGTGTGTGTGAGTGTTTGTGCTAGAGCTGGGTCAATAAACGTAAAATTATCGACACCGACAATACATCGCAGCCATTTTGCTGATATCGTTCATTACAATAAGAAGCCTATAATAGAGAATTTGTGAAGGTTATGCATGTGATTTGTGTGTGTGTGTGTGTGTGCGTGTGTGCATGTGTGCGTGCGTGCGTGTGTGCCATCATCCTGTTGGTATGGCCCCATTCCAATCGTCCCGTTTCTCACCCTACCCGCTCAGGCTCACAGAAGAACCCTGCAGCCAGATAACACTTACTGAAAATGTCAAGCTTGTCACAGGCACGCCAGAATTAAGCTGTAGACCCAGTATCAATGGCATAATTACACCTCTCCATGGGTCCGGAGGGAAACACTGTTCTACACTGCAGTAGCTGCACATTAAACACAGACCTACTGGAGAGGCACAGGCAGGCATGCTTGAGACAATGAGACACAGTCATGTTGAATGTTCAAAAAGATGCTGAGTGACTTAAACGATTCATCTAAACTGCACTGCGCCTCTTGGGTATGACAAACACACAAAAAAGGTACACACACACACACAGTCAAGGAGGGAGCATGGAGAGCACAAACAGGGAGGAGTGCAGGAGAAAACGAAGACGTGAGGTAAGAGGAGAGAAGGGTGTGGTTACAGAAAGTGTGATGAGGGACGAGGAATGACTCGATGTGGTAAATAATTAAAACACAATGGACTTTCACACTTTGAGCTCAAGAACACGATAAGAATGTAGGAGTGAGGGACCTCCCATGTGGCACAGCGGTCTAAGGCACTGCATCACAGTGCTAGAGGCATCACTACAGTTCCAGGTTCGATCCCGGGCTGTGTCGCAGCCGGGAGACACAATTTAAGTGAGGGTTTGGCCAGCTGGGATGTCCTTGTCCCATCGCGCTCTAGCGACTTGTGGCGGCCAGGCGCGTGCACGCCGGCTTCGGTCGACAGCTGTATGGCTGTATTTCCTCTGACACATCGTGTTAAGAAGAACTGCGGGGTCTTGTTTTGGAGGACGCATGGCTCTCGACCTTTGCCTCTCCCGAGTCCGTACGGGAGTTGCAGCAATGAGATAAGACTGTAACTACCAATTGGGGAGAAAAAGGGGTAGAAAGTACTACAAAAACATGTAGGAGTGTCCTTTCATTGGCCTTCCTGTGTGACAGACACGGTGCATTGGCATTATTTAAGTCTGCATATTTTTTACTTCCCCTACGCATGGCATTTTCACAACAATTAAAAAGTGGTTTCTCTAAACATTGGACAGAGGAATGTACTTTTGTAAACCACAACTACTGCTAGTTCTTCAATTTATGACATATTGCAACTTCATAACTTTTTATATGGTACAAGAACCTTTCTGAAATGCAGCAGTAAAAAGTGGATCTAGTGTTTGGTAGTAAGCCTAGATTGTCTATGCTAGAACGTTTTGATACCTTGCCAAGTCATCATATCATCCTACTTCATTCTGACCTATGGGTCAGTCTAACATTGCATGTACCTCAGTTGGTGAAGCATGGTGCTTGCAACTCCAGGATAGTGGGTTCCATTCCCGAGACCACCCATATGTAAAGAAATGTATGCGCGCATGACTAAGTTGCTTTGAATAAAAGCGTCTGCTAAATGGCATATGGTCATTTCCATGCTAAAGGACCCATGAGTTTAATGGAGCATGTCAAATTGGGTGTCAAATGAAAGCTAGTCTATATATTTTTTTTGTAATTAAGGCATATACAGTACCAGTCAAAAGTTTGGACACACCTACTCATTCAAGGGTTTCTCTTTGTTTGCACTATTTTCTACATTGAAATACACAAAATCATATAGTAACCTAAAAAGTGTTATATCAAAAAAAAGAATCATTTTAGATTCTTCAAAGTAGCCACCCTTTGCCTTGATGACCACTTTGCACACTCTTGACATTCTCTCAACCAGCTTCATGAGGTAGTCACCTGGAATGCATTTCAATTAATTAACAGGTATGCCTTGTTAAAAGTTATTTGTGGAATTTCTTTCCTTCTTAATGCGTTTGGGCCAATCAGTTGTGTTGTGACAGGGTAGGGGTGGTATACAGAAGATAGCCCTATTTTGTAGAAGACCAAGTCCATATTATGTCAAGAACAGCTCAAAAAAGCAAAGAAAAACAGTCCATCATTACTTTAATACATGAAGGTCAGTCAATACGGAAAATGTCAAGAACTTTGAAAGTTTCTTCAAGTGCAGTCGCAAAAACAATCAAGTGCTATGATTAAACTGCCACTCATGGGCCTCCCGAGTGGTGCAGTGGTCTACGGCACTGCATAACAGTTGCTTGCTGTGCCACTAAAGATCCTGGTTCAAGTCCAGGCTCTGTCGCAGCCGGCCGTGACTGGGAGACCCATGGGGCGGCGCACAATTGGCCCAGCGTCGTCCGGGTTAGGGGAAGGTTTGGCCGGCAGGGATGCCCTGAGGCGGGCCGTGCGCATGCATGGTCGCACGGTGTTTCCTCCGACACACTGGTGTGGCTGGCTTTCGGGTTAAGCGGGCATTGTGTCAAGAAGCAGTGCGGCTTGGTTGGGTCGTGTTTCGGAGGACGCATGGCTCTCGACCGTCGCCTCTCCCGAGTCTGTACAGGAGTTGCAGTGATGAGACAAGACTAACTACCAATTGGATACTACAAAAATAAAACCGCCACAGGAAAGGAAGACCCAGAGTTCCCTCTGCTGCAGAGTTCAAGTAACAGACACATCAACAGTTCAGAGGAGTCTGCGTGAACCAGAAACCACTACTAAAGGACACCAATAAGAAGAGATTTGCTTGGGCCAAAAAACACAAGCAATGGACATTAGACCAGTGGAAATCTGTCCTTTTGTCTGATGAGTCCAAATTTGAGATTTTTTGTTCCAACTATCTTTGTGAGACACCGCAAAGCATGGAGGTGGTGGTGTGGGGGTGCTTTGCTGGTGACACTGATTTATTTAGAATTCAAGGCACACTTAACCAGCATGGCTACAACAGCATTCTGCAGCGATACGCCATCCCATCTGATTTGTGCTTAGTGGGACTATCATTTCTTTTTCAACAGGACAATGACCCAACAAACCTCCAGGCTGTGTAAGGGCTATCTGACCAAGAAGGAGAGTGATGGAGTGCTGCATCAGATGACATGGCCTCCACAATCACCTGACCTCAACCCAATTGAGATGGTTTGGGATGCGTTGGACCGCAGAGTGAAGGAAAAGCATGTGGGAACTCTTTCAAGACTGTTGAAAAAGCATTCCAGGTGAAGCTGGTTGAGAGAATGCCAAGAAAGTGCCAAGCTGTCATCAAGGCAAAGGATGGCTATTTGAAGAATCAAATATATTTCGATTTGTTTAAAACTTATCTGGTTACTACACGATTCCATATATGTTATTTCGTAGTTTTGATGTCTTCACTATTATTCTACAATGTTAGAAAATAGTAAAAATAAAGAAAACCCTTGAATGAGTAGGTGTCCAAACTTTTGACTGGTACTGTATGTATGTATGAATGCATGTATGTACAGTTGAAGTCAGAAGTTTACATACACTTAGGTTGGAGTCATTAAAACTCGTTTTTCAACCTCTTCACAAATTTCTTGTTAACAAACTATAGTTTTGGCAAGTCGGTTAGGACATCTACTTTGTGAATGACAAGTAATTTTTCCAACAACTGTTTACAGACAGATTATTTCACTGTATCACAATTCCAGTGGGTCAGAAGTTTACATACACTAAGTTGACTGTGCCTTTAAACAGCTTGGAAAATTCCAGAAAATTACGTCATGGCTTTAGAAGCTTCTGATAGGCTAATTGACATCATTTGAGTCAATTGGAGGTGTACCTGTGGATGTATTTCAAGGCCTGCCTTCAAACTCAGTGCCTCTTTGCTTGACATCATGGGAAAATCAAAAGAAATCTGCCAAGTCCTCAGGAAAAAAATTGTAGACTTCCACAAGTCTGGTTCATCCACTGGAGCAATTTCAAAACTCCTGAAGGTACCACGTTTATCTGTACTAACAATAGTACGCAAGTATAAACACCATGGGACCACGCAGCAGTCATACCGCTCAAGAAAGAGACGCGTTCTGTCTCCTAGAGACGAACGTACTTTTGTGCGAAAAGTGCAAATCAATCCCAGAACAGCAGCAAAGGACCTTGTGAAGATGTTGGAGGGAACATGTACAAAGGTATCTATATCCACAGTAAAACGAGTCCGATATCGACATAACCTGAAAGGCCGCTCAGCAAGGAAGAAGCCACTGCTCCAAAACTGCCATAAAAAGCCAGACTACGGTTTGCAACTGCACACGGGGACAAACAAAAATAGAACTGTTTGGCCATAATGACGAAGCACGGGGGTGGCAGCATCATGTTGTGGGGGTGCTTTGCTGCAGGAGGGACTGGTGCACTTCACAAAATAGATGGCTTCATGAGGCAGGAAAATTATGTGGATATATTGAAGCAACATCTCAAGACATCAGTCAGGAAGTTAAAGCTTGGTCGCAAATGGATCTTCCAAATGGACAATGACCACAAACATACTTCCAAAGTTGTGGAAAAATGGCTTAAGGACAACAAAGTCAAGGTATTGGAGTGGCCATCACAAAGCCCTGACCTCAATCCTATAGAACATTTGTGGGCAGAACTGAAAGAGTGTGCGAACAAGGAGGCCTACAAACCTGACTCAGTTACACCAGCTCTGTCAGGAGGAATGGGTCAAAATTCACCCAACTTATTGTGGGGAGCTTGTGGAAGGCTACCCAAAACATTGGAGCCAAGTTAAAAAAAGTTAAAGGCAATGCTACCAAATACTAATTGAGTGTATGTAAACTTCTGACCCACTGGGAATGCGACAAAATAAATAAAAGCTGAAATAAATCATTCTCTTTACTATTATTCTGACATGTCACATTCTTAAAATAAAGTGGTGATCCTAACTGACCTAAGACAGGGAATGTTTACTTGGATTAAATGTCAGGAATTGTGAAAAACTGAGTTTAAATGTATTTGTATAAGGTGTATGTAAACTTCCAACTTCAACTGTATGCACACACACGCACTACATTTTAGTAATTCAGCTGACGCTCTTATTCAGAGCAACTTAAAAAGGAGCAATTAGGGTTGCGTTGCTTAAGTGCATATCAGATGTTTCACCTAGTCAGCTCGAGAATTCGAACCAGCGACCTCTCGGTTACTGGCCCAACGCTCTCAACCACCAGGCTACCTGCCGCCGACAGCATGGGTCTAAACTACAGTAGCCTATACTCCTCATCAGCAATCCCATATCCGGATAACAGGCCCTAAACTCAACAGTAATGAACAGTAAACAGACCGGGCTCACAGACAGCTGCTACCTGATCAGCCTGGAAGACAAACAGACGTTATGAGTACTATCAGACAGCCAACACAGCTGACAGTCACAGGCCCCTCCACTCTCTTCCTGATGCCGAGTGACATGGCCTTCTGCTGAGAGACAACAATATGGTGATTCCTCGAGAAAAGGGGAAGGGAGCTATTGGTTTTAAATGGGACTGCTATTTTATGTTTACTGATCGATAAATATGGAATTCAGTACAAAAGAGACAGGGATCAAAGCATTTTAAAAGAAGGTTATACATTTTCAGCGATACGTTTGTGGAAAAGGTTTAGGCCTTCTTATGAGAGGCATGTACATTTGAAAATAGACGAATCCTTTAGGCTACGACCAGAACATCTCGTTAGTACAGCCAGGAGCTTACCTCTATGGGTATTTAGGTTCAATTGGGTATTATCAGCTTGTCACAGGCTATTTTCCATTTGAACCAAGGTTATTCACAAGTTGAATACAGTATTTGTAGTCTGGAATGACTGGCATTACTACCACACAACAGTACTTGCCAGAACTGCACAGTCACCAAACCTCTAAATCATCAACTTCAATGAAGACATAATTACCTAATGTGTTGTATCAATTACACAGCTGAGCAGGGCAAAGCCCAGGCCTTCCACTGAGAAATCCATGTTGCCATTTCCATGTGTTATGCAGAAAGAACATAAACGGCAAGAATGGTCTCTGCCTGTTACGTCACAAACACATGGGCTGTCTCCTGTTTCCCATACTAACTGGTCACCAACCTCACAAACAACCAGCCACTCCTCCCCTTTCCATTGTCATGTCTTCCTGCCAGCTCCATCTCTATTCAATGACAGGGAAGTACCATGTAGTAGAACTTAAGAGAAAATACAACAAAAGCTGTTCTAAAAAGGTACTGAACACTAGTCTATAACCATGTTATTAGGGCTAGACACTTTGTAACACAATCCATTATAGTTCCTAGAGAATCTAGGCCAATTAAATTATAAATTCAATCTAGGCATGTACCATACTTTAAGGACTTCCTAGATTTCTCCTTATGCAAATCAAAGCTGGTGCAGTGTAAAAGCTCCACTTGACCTTCATAAACAACTATCACTCCTTGAAGAGAAGATCAAACAAGCAGTAAAGGAGCAGAGGACAAGATTGATTATCCAACACAAAGAATACATGGTTACAGTCGGACTAGGGACACGTAAGGGCCTTACTTGAGTGAGTCAAAGATCTGAGCGCGCTGCAGAGATTTAGCTCCAACATTCTGCAGAATCAACACAACAAAATCGCAGAAGTACAACTTGTAGAACTGAACCAGCAACCACGGCCAATAAATGAGGGAGTGGAAGTTATTTTGAGAAACATAAGAGCCTAGTAGGAGGCGATACACTGTGTTCAAGTTCTTCTCTCATCATATTGATGTGTTTGAAAAAAATATATCCGGCAAGCTCTAAAAATTTGAATGGGAAAAAGAGCATAGCTTTTTTTTCTTTCTTTTTTTAAATACTTAAAAGGAAACCAAACTCAGCCAGGCTGGTTTCACATAGCCAAGGAATTCCACACAAATAACATAGGCCTACACTTGATGCTTTTGTAATTGCTTCCGGCCCTGCCCTAGCTTCAAAACCAGAGAAACCTTGGTCATGTGAAATGATGACCGGGAGGAGAAGCATGCATGCTCAAACAACAAAGGCGAGGGAATTCAGTGAACCCAAACTTAGCACGCCTAATGAATTCAATAGAGTTCCGAGGACAAAAACACTGAATGCTTCCGAGGGGCCTGGCCTCATTACTGCCTGTGTTCTCTATTTGGCCAGGGACAAACACAACGACACACACGCTCGACCTGGTTGGGTGTGACCGGAGCTGAGGTTGAAAGGAGTGAGGGCAGGAGACTGGTAATACCTGGAGACCAAAGGATTAGGATACGACAGAGACCTTGCTGCACTGCCAAGTACGTAGGCTAGATCTCAGGTAAATGCCAAAAAACACTGATCTTCATCTTGGGGGGGGGGGGGGGGGGGGGGCAGACGCATTCAATTCATAGATTTAAATGTATAGGGGGGTATGAAAGGAAATGGTATTGATTCCAACCCTGGTCACAAAAACACCAACACCTCCATGCTGCAAACCATGTTGAAGGCTGGCTTCTGCCTTGTTCAATCGTACTACTAAAGATGCAATAGATCCTGTAGCATTAGGAGAATCATGTTGAATACCGCACATTTCAGCAACAGGGACCTGTTTTAGCTACACACACACTAAACAATCTAATCTACGGAGGCATGCCGTAATGAGATGGACAGAAAAACAGCACTAAATTAGAAGCTTAGCTCAGTCCATTCATATGCATACACACATATTGTGTTGAATTATACTAAATTACAAATCTTGAATGGAGAAATTAATTAATGTGTGTTACATTATCGGTGTAAAAAGAGCTCTGCTGGTGTTCACTTGATGTATAATAGAAGTATTCGGTTGGGTATCATCATCTCACCTTTTTGCCAGTGGAGCCTGTCCTGGTCAGGCAGGAGCGTCCCAGGGACTGGTACCCACCGATGACCTCGATATCCTCCACGGCAGGGTAGCGCTTCTTCAGCAGTGAGCCCAACTGGGAGTAAGGGGCCTGTGGTGGCGTGGAGGGCGTCTGGGCCCCTCCGGAAGGTTCCTGGGGCTCTGGAGAGCCAGGCTGAGGCTCTGACTTACGTTTAGGCACCACAGTGAAGGTATTCCCCTTCCGCCTCTGCACCACTGGAGTGGGGCTGGGTGCAACGGGCTGTGAGGGGTCCACGTCTATGTCATCTATGTTGGTGACAGGTAGCTGGTCAGCAGGGGCTTCCTCTGGAGGTGGCAACTGGACAGAGGGGACTGGGAAGGGTGCTGGAGGGGAGGGGGTCGCAGTGATGGTGGGTGGGTCTGGTTTGGTTAGCCCGGCTGCCCTCACCTCGTCCCGTTCTTCCTCTTTACTCTTGGAGACTGCTGGGTTAGGTGGAGGGGTGACAGGGGTTGGCACTCCTGGGGTGGGCATCTCTGCCACTCTCTGGGAGGGAGGAGACTTAATGGGGCTGGAGGGGGCCGTGCTGCCCGGGGAGGCGGCGGCTCTGTGGCGTTTGGGGAAGACTGTGAAGGAGTTGCGGGATTGGAGACGCAGGTTGGCAAGGGCACGGGCCTGGATGTCCCCGGCAGGCAGCAGGGAGAGATCAGGGCGGGGTGAGGGGCAGATCTCGAATCCAGGCGAGGGGGGAGACGTCGGGGGTGTGGTGGGACTGGAGGGGGACTCGACACGGCTGGTATCCGGAGAGAATGGCACCTTGGGTTTGGAGGGCACCTCTGTGCTCTCCCAGTCTCTCTCTCGGAAAGGCTTGGTCTGGGACCCCTCTGCCTCCTCTATGGGGTTGACCACCGAACTGCGGCCCCCACTCACCTCAAAATGCTGGCGGTAGGAAGACACTGACTGAGCGGGTCCAGCAGAGCAAGTGGTGCTGTCAGGCTCACAGAGAGGGGGCTGTGGCTTGGGTTTGGAAGACTGGGAGCTCAGGAAGACTGAGGATGACAACTGTGCGTTACCCAGGGTGCGGACTGGTGAGCTAGGCTGGGCTTGTGACTTGTATTTTGGCACCAGATCTGGCTGTGGCTTGGGTCGTTGTCTTGGCCTGCTTGAACTGGTTTCCAAGTCCAGGAGGTTCTCTGTGCTGCGAGACTTGGGTTGCAATTTTCCATAGTTGCTGTCGAATTTCTGCAGCATGCGGCTCACCCTGCCATGACCCTCTCCTGTCTCGAATGCGGCCTCGTGACCAGGACGACCCAACGTGCTCAAATTCTCCTCGCTCCGGCTTAGTGCGGTGTCATAAATGACCACCTCCTTTGCCCGTATCTCGGTAACCCCACTGCCTCTCCGGTCCAAGAGGTCGTTGAGGGAGCTGTAACTGCTCACCCCATTCTGCTGCTGATAAGACTCGCTTTTTATTCCACTCGCCTCCGGAAAGTAATCCGGATCGGATTCTATGATAATGATATTCTCAGCGCGTATAGTCCGAATTCCAGGAACACTGCCATACAATTCCAGTATGTGCTGAACCGGACGAGTGGCGTTCTCCCTGTCCTGTTGTTTCTTTCGCTCCTTCTCCAGTTTGATGAAGGGGTTCTCCTGCAATGGGCCTAGACTGTCCTGCAGAACCAGGCTTTCCTGTCCCTCGCCATCGCTTACCGTTTTCTCCGAGTCATAAGGGTCGGTGGCAGTCCAGGGGTCTTTGTTTGTTTTCACCGGCGAGAGCTCTGGGGAGGTGGGGGCGCTGCCACGCTTGCCTGCAAAATGCTGGCTCGCTGGAGTGATGGTGTAGTTCCGAACTGAATTAGCACTGGTTCCATTGTCTGTTTTTGAGGCGCTGCTGTTTCCCGTTACTTCGCCATTAACCAGCGATAAGATCGCGCTAGGGCAAGGCTCAGTTGCACCTGCTCCAGACGCGCCGCCCTTTGCTTTCCTCCGCTCGAGAATCTCTCGTTTCCAGGCCGGCATCCTCGGGCTCTCCTGCCCAGCCTCCTGGCGGAGCACACGGACTTCTCCTCCACCAGACATTTTGGGGAGAAATTGAATATCTCCGGGGTTCGGGAGATGGTGTTCCCCGACTGGGACGGAAAGCTGTAGCCTCTGTCTGTCGCTGTACCTGCAGCGCCGATTATAGTATACACACATACATCCCCACGGTCTCTTTCAGTCTTTCTACGTTCTTCTCCCTCCCTCCGCGACTCCTGACCCGCCCTCTGCACCTGTAAACCTACGTCATCCTTCAGTCTTCAGAACTGCGCCCCAAGAAGCAACCTCATTTGCTCATATCGATTTAGAATACACCCCCTTTTCACAGAACACCCACCAAAGGAAATCCCTCCTCTTTCTATTGTTGAGTAGGCAAAGAGGACCTGTCAGTCAAGGAAACTCAGCTCAGCCCCCTTTTACTGCTTAACCCTTTCAGTGAATACATGTTATTTTAAGATCCCGTATCGACCACTAAATTGTTTTTTAAAATAATAACATTATGCATTTAATTTTCAATTGAATTCATGAACTAAACATGGAAAGTATACCAACAAATGGTTTTAAAAGATGAAAGGCTATGTAAAGATAGTGATTGTGAAGCAGGGTGAGAAAATTGTCGCCTATCAGTCACTCGTTAGTTACGTGTAGGCTTTGCTGTAGCATCCTATGGAATATCGACCCATGTTATAGCATAGTTATTCAAATCTGTTCAGCAAGAGGTTGATGATACCACCTGACAAATAATCCTGCTGAGATAAATGCATTACGAAATAAATGAGTCGGTATTACAGAGGTCTATTCTGAGTACAGCATGTACGAGATTACTATTGTTCCTCATCAAACATTCATCACCGCACTGTCACTACGAGCCGTGAATCCCAAGGAGCCATTAACATACGGACGGACACTGAAGAAAATAGTGTGTTATATGGAGCAGTCTCAGTCAGTCGTAAATTCTGTTATAGAATGATTTGTAAAAATGCATGCTATATGCAATGGATTTTTTTTGTAATTTGTTTTTATCTGTGGTGTGCCTAGACAAAGAGCGCGAAAGAGTTAAATTCCATATTTTAAACTTGTTTTTGATATGCTGTGCTTAAAAAGAACAAAGCTCTGAGGTTTTCATCTGAGGAAAGTCCAAGACACAAAAAAAGTCATTGCTGTTGCCTCTAAAGAAAAATGTCTTAGATATAATATAATTCATTATGACAGGCTATGCCTGCTACTAATCTACAAGTTATTTAGGAAGAACTTTAGATGGAATCCTGTTAGACTATAGTTGGTGAGTGGATCATGTTGGATTCACCGTCATCCACGTAATAACAGGAGGAAACAAATATAGATTAGTGCTTGATGAGCCCAAAATGGTCAAACAGCTAAATAAAACATTTTATTTTATTACGCTTATGACTTTTCCTTCCATGAACTCACGCCCATGTGAACTTTGCTTTAGTTTTATTACTTGAATGTCCTTCCCCAATGTTGACTTGGGCATCGGAAATTGAGGAGTAGGTCACCACTCCCATCTTCAATGTAAATAGCGACACATCGTGGTCACACTTCGTCATCACAAGGGATAACAGTGGACATACTGTACAAAATATCCAAGTCTACAAAAGACACAACTGTATTGTGTCTGTTCAGAATTGATCCAAAGTTGACTAATTCATGTTTCATAGATTTTTGAGGAGCTAAAATAATATTGCATGATAAACTTTACCAGCTCAAATGTTTATTTACACATACAGTGCCAATCAAAAATTGACACATTTACTCATTCAAGGGTTTTTCTTTATTTGTACTATTTTCTACATTCTAGAATAACAGTGAAGACATCAAAACTATGAAATAACACATTTGGAATCATGTAGTAACCAAAACAAGTGTTAAACAATTTATATTTGAGATTCTTCAAAGTAGCCACACTTTGATGACAGCTTTGCACACTCTTGGCATTCTCTCAACCAGCTTCATGAGGTAGTCACCTGGAATGCATTTCAATTAACAGGTGTACCTTGTTAAAAGTTCATTCGTGGAATTTCTTTCCTTAATGCATTTGAGGGAATCAGTTGTGTTGTGACATGGTAGGGGTGTGGTATACAGAAGATAGCCCTATTTGGTAAAATACCAAGTTCATATTATGGCAAGAACAGCTCAAATAAGCAAAGAAAAACGACAGTTTCTTCAAGTGCAGTCGCAAAAACCATCAAGCGCTCTCATGAGGACCGCCAAAGGAAAGGAAGACCCAGAGTTACCTCTGATGCAGAGGATAAGGTACTTTGATTGGTACTGTATATAGAAACACAACATGGGTACCAAAAACAAGAACATAATAAATGGACTAAAACAAACAAAGCTGCAGACTTTCCAACTTCAAAAGACAGATTACTTCAATTCTCAAATGTCCCTCCCCAGCATCACATCAGGAAATAAATTACAATGAAGGATAAAATGAGGCCATCAATACATGCTTGAGCAAGAGGTCCATAACAGATCAAATACAAAAAAAGGTATCCACAGGAAGCAATGTCCAGGAGAGCCATACTGACAAAGGACTGCTCATGGAAAACACATGTCACACTGTCCTCAGACAAGGTTAGAAATGGAGGGGAAGCCTGTGACCCTCATCTCTCCAGCCATTAGTCCAAAAACTATTTCTCAATAGTCAGTTAATTAAAAGTCACCTAGTATGAATAAACCTGGATCTTCTATAGCTGATAAACGACTCCTGCCCTCATCACACCGCCCCTTGGAATCAGTTGACACGGCAGGAGCGGATCATCAGTAGCTGCAGGAGGATGAAGAGCGGTGAGACGATAGGACCAAACCCCAGGTCGCGTGCCTGTTCCTGCTCAACCAACTTCTGGCACAGCAGCACCTCACACACCAGCTTGAGGCCGAGCACCATCAGCACCCACAGCAGCCTCAGCACCGCTAGCCTTTTCTCATTCTCCTGGTACAGCCGGATGGATACAATAGCTGTGAAGTAGGTGCTGAGGCCATCAGCGGCAAACAGAGGGACGAAGACCAGCCACCAGCTCATGCCAGGGGCAAACAGGTCAGCCCGCAGTGCTACTAGCACACTGAAGACCAGCAGAGCCCCCAGGTGGAGGAAGAGCTCGAACGTGGCAAAGCCCAGCCATTGGACCAGCTCCCGCAGGGAGAACAGCATGGCCTTAGGGTGGAGGGAGTGGATTCAGGTGGACTGTTCAACCAGGGACTGAATGGGGTAGACTCACTGGTTCGACTCAGGAGATGTGACGTTTCCAGACTCAGGGTGGTAAAGTGTGAGGGAAGGGAGACATTGAGGTCTGGGCAGAAATCCACAGAAGGCAATAGGAAATGGCCCTTAACAAGGAACTGCTGCACAGACGATCAAGCACACCTACATCATTGAAGACAGTGGGGGCAGAGAGGACGAAATACTGTGAGCCAATGAAGAGCTTCACATGTGGAGGATGTCTTCATGAAATCAAGTTGTTCTGCCTTTATTTAGAAACAGAGACATTTTATTCAGAGCATGACAACAGTTTACAATGTATTGAAATTGAACTAATGTTACACTGTAAACATCAACAAAGTGACAGTATTTACTTCACTTCCCTTTTACCAAGCTATATTGTAACAAGCGTGAAGTTGATTGAAACAACTATCAAAAGTTGCAAACATTTTTACAAACTCATTCTGTCTTCTAGACTAATGTTAGTCTAGAAGCGGAAATGTACAGTGGGGCAAAAAAGTATTTAGTCAGCCACCAATTGTGCAAGTTCTCCCACTTAAAAAGATGAGAGAGGCCTGTAATTTTCATCATAGGTACACTTCAACTATGACAGACAAAATGAGAAGAAAAAAAATCCAGAAAATCACATTGTAGGATTTTTTATGAATTTATTTGCAAATTATGGTGGAAAATAAGTATTTGGTTAATAACAAAAATTTATCTCAATACTTTGTTATATACCCTTTCTTGGCAATGACAGAGGTCAAACGTTTTCTGTAAGTCTTCACAAGGTTTTCACACACTGTTGCTGGTATTTTGGCCCATTCCTCCATGCAGATCTCCTCTAGAGCAGTGATGTTTTGGGGCTGTTGCTGGGCAACGGACTTTCAACTCCCTCCAAAGATGTTCTATGGAGTTGAGATCTGGAGACTGGCTAGGCCACTCCAGGACCTTGAAATGCTTCTTACGAAGCCACTCCTTCGTTGCCCGGGCGGTGTGTTTGGGATCATTGTCATGCTGAAAGACCCAGCCACGTTTCATCTTCAATGCCCTTGCTGATGGAAGGAGGTTTTCACTCAAAATCTCACGATACATGGCCCCATTCATTCTTTCCTTTACACGGATCAGTCGTCCTGGTCCCTTTGTAGAAAAACAGCCCCAAAGCATGATGTTTCCACCCCCATGCTTCACAGTAGGTATGGTGTTCTTTGGATGCAACTCAGCATTCTTTGTCCTCCAAACACAACGAGTTGAGTTTTTACCAAAAGTTCTATTTTGGTTTCATCTGACCATATGACATTCTACCAATCTTCTTCTGGATCATCCAAATGCTCTCTAGCAAACTTCAGACGGGCCTGGACATGTACTGGCTTAAGTAGGGGGACACGTCTTGCACTGCAGGATTTGAGTCCCTGGCGGCGTAGTGTGTTACTGATGGTAGGCTTTGTTACTTTGGTCCCAGCTCTCTGCAGGTCATTCACTAGGTCCCCCCGTGTGGTTCTGGGATTTTTGCTCACCGTTCTTGTGATCATTTTGACCCCACGGGGTGAGATCTTGCGTGGAGCCCCAGATCGAGGGAGATTATCAGTGGTCTTGTATGTCTTCCATTTCCTAATAATTGCTCCCACAGTTGATTTCTTCAAACCAAGCTGCTTACCTATTGCAGATTCAGTCTTCCCAGCCTGGTGCTGGTCTACAATTTTGTTTCTGGTGTCCTTTGACAGCTCTTTGGTCTTGGCCATAGTGGAGTTTGGAGTGTGACTGTTTGAGGTTGTGGACAGGTGTCTTTTATACTGATAACAAGTTCAAACAGGTGCCATTAATACAGGTAATGAGTGGAGGACAGAGGAGCCTCTTAAAGAAGAAGTTACAGGTCTGTGAGAGCCAGAAATCTTGCTTGTTTGTAGGTGACCAAATACTTATTTTCCACCATAATTTGCAAATAAATTCATTAAAAATCCTATAATTAGATTTTCTGGATTTTTTTTTCTCATTTTGTCTGTCATAGTTGAAGTGTACCGATGAAGAAAATTACAGGCCTCTCTCATCTTTTTAAGTGGGAGAACTTGCACAATTGGTGGCTGACTAAATACTTTTTTGCCCCACTGTATGTGTCTTTCACAGCTCGGGGATTCGATCCAGCAACCTTTAGGTTACTGGCCCAACGCTCTATCAATGTAACCTTTTTTTCTTTCTTGCTGATATGAAAGATAAGTCCTTATGCGTCCAAAACCGTACCGCAAGCAATACATGTTAATGTTCAGACCGAGCGTCGGGATCTTCACAAAACTCCCCCTACAAGACGCCTTTGTCCAATTACTTGTGTGTAATGTAATGGGACTGAGTCATGATCAAAGACTACTATGGTGACAGTTGAAATCGTTCGCCAGCTAGCTAACTGCCTGGCTACATTCATGGTTTTAACTGACAACAATCGCTCACAAACGATTCCCGATAATGTTACAGTGGTCTAGTTAGCTGGTAAAATGCTGTATTGTCAGATCATTAGGCTAGCTGACGTTAGCTGAGCTACAGTAACGTTACAGCAAAGTAAGTGGTTACAGTGCTCGCACAATCAACAACTAGCTATTTAGCTAACGTTACCTCGTAGTCCTTGCCATCTCATACTAGCTACATATACGTTATCCATCTGTGCATGTGTCAAGTAATATGGGTTATTATAGGACATGACAAGGTTTAGCTTTTTTTTATTTATATATATATATATTTTTACCTCAAATCCGATTCAAGTGTCAGGTTAGCCTTTTCATACTGTTTTCATTCCTTCACTTAAATCTACCGTGTACTATCGCGGGAACTTGCACGTTTACGGAACAATTTGTGCAGTGCAGTGGCTGGTTAGTGTCTGCGTCTAGTGCAAGCCAAGGAGGACGGACGTACTGTACAAGGCAAGAACACCGAAATCCATTTATTTATTTTAGTAAAGTTAACATTGTTGTATGTTAATTAATGCTGACAAGTTACGTTTTTGATGTTGCAAGGTGAACAAATCTGCGGAATATGACCAGGAGGAGTTGCAAGTGTGTTTTCTAGTCGTGTGGTGCATGGAGCATATCATTGGCCCATTTGAGCACATGATTGTTGATAGTCGAAGTTAGCTTTCTGTCGTTCATTACATCTGTCGTTCGTTACATCCCGATTTTGCTTAGTTCTCATAAATGTAGACCTTGAATGTCAATGATCTTGAAATTATAGATTTAAAGGGATCTGGAATGGGCTTTCATAAATGTGAGCAATTATTCTTCCTCCAGCTGTGTGAAAGCAAGCATTATCACTGCTGTCACTCAGGGTCATCCAATTGTTTAGTTTAAGTCAGGTTATAGCATAAACCACTCTCTCATTCCAATGCATCTCAGAAATGTGGGGGTGAATAAAGGTGACATTGTCAAACCTCTCTCTTTCTCTCAGCGCAAAGATGCAGCCGGTCGATTCTCTCCTCCACAGTGGCTATTTTCACGCAACACTCAGATGCTGGCAGAGCTGCGCCTCAGACTTGAGACCTGAGAATCTTATTTACCCCATCTTCGTCACGTAATGTCTCCTCTCCCACACAGACACTAGGGTGTCGTCTTGATGTTGTGATACAAATGACAGATTCCCCTGTGTCAAAGTCAGTTATACTGTGGGCTATATCTGAGTGGCTATGTGTTTTTATGACATGGCAGCTTTCTTGTTCTTTTCTCCAACAGTGACAATCCTGATGCTGTGGAGCCCATCGCTAGTCTACCAGGCCAGGCCAGGTAATGACTCCAGATAACCTGTTCATGTGGTTGATTATCTCATCTATGGTAATTGCTTATCTACACTAGGTACAGTAGTTGAATACCCACAATGTGCTGTTAATGTGTAATTTGTTGTAATCATATTTTAAAACATAAATTACTTTGAAAGATCATTTTTATTCAAAGTCTTTGTTTTAAAGTCATCTGAGAGTAAGAATGAGCGGGGGATGGGAACCATTGAGATCAAGGCTGTGACCTCCAGATAAATACTGTAAGGCAGGGTGGATCCAGATAAGAAGAGAATCCGTTAGTTGTTTGTCCCACACAACCCTCCCTGCTCATGCACCATTTGGTTACAATAAAATAGGCTGTAATGTAATACTGAGGCCTAAGCCTTGGTACTATTATGTGTCAGTGTTGAAATTACTGTTAATAGTTCTCTCACTCAGTCTGATTTGGTTTTTTGACCAAAACAAACATGATTTTAGGCTATAGAGATCAAATACATCCCAGTGCATTGATAATGAAGTGCCACTTTGTAATTGCTTGTCTCAAAGTGTTATTGAATTAGCACTTTAGTTTGTCCATTCCCTGTGTCCCCCTCTCTCTTTTTCTCCCCACAGATATGGAGTGAATAAACTGGAAGGCATGCTACGCCCCCTTGTGGAGAAAGGCTTGAAGTGTGTGCTGATTTTCGGCGTGCCTGCCAAAATCGCTAAGGTAAAGTATATGCACTCATATTTTTTTTGCCACTCATCAACTCCGAAGGGCTTATGACTGCAACCTTGCATACTGTCATACCTTTGACCTTTCTTCTCAGGATGAGAGGGGTTCGGGTGCAGACACAGGTGATACTCCGGCAGTATTGGCTGTGAAGAAGATAAGCTCTCTTTTCCCTGACCTGCTGATGGCCTGTGACGTCTGCCTCTGTCCCTACACCTCACATGGACACTGTGGTCAGTCACTCTCTATCACATCTTTTCGTCTACAACTAATGCAAATCTGATTTCCTTTGATTAACACTACAGTGTTATAAGACTGCACTCTGATTCGCCCTCAGGAATCTTGCGGGAGGATGGCACTCTGGACAATGGTGCCAGTTGCCAGCGTCTGGCAGAAGTGGCATTGGCCTACGCCCGTGCTGGTGAGTCTGGTCACTCCTCCCCCCTCTGTTATCTACTCTCACTTCTAAAAAAAAATAGGGTACTGGACCGATGTTGATACTGCTCAATGGGGCACCACACCCATGTCAATAGTTTAAGATGTCTTGTTCTTCTCGTACAGGCTGTCACATCATTGCACCCTCTGATATGATGGATGGGCGAGTGGGAGCCATCAAACAATCACTGATGTCCAATGACATGGGCAACAAGGTAACAGATGGGAGCACTAGATTGTACATAACCTTATATTCATATGAACTCAATAAGGAAAGGAAAGCATTTGCCATAAGGAAACCATTAGTAAAGAAGCCATTAAGGCCGAATCACCTGGGGTAAAAAAGTAATGTTTTTCCTCCTTCCCCCCAGGTTTCAGTACTAAGCTACAGTGCTAAATTTGCTTCCTGTTACTATGGTCCCTTCAGGTAACTAATGATTGTAAAACCAAGTATGGACAGAAAAGGCTTTTACTTACCAGTTATTATTTGACAGGATGCTCTAAGGAAGCTCTGGTTTTTTTTGTGTGTAGAGATGCAGCACAGTCCACACCAGCATTTGGAGACAGGCGTTGTTATCAGCTGCCACCTGGTGCAAGGGGCCTGGCACTGCGAGCTGTGGTAAGAGTGTCTGAATTGCACGCATGTGTATGAAAAGTAGAGAGAGAGTGTGTTTTTGTCAGAGCTAGTCAATTTACCCAGGTGGTTGAGGTTTTGTTTATGTTTTTCTCTCAGGACAGAGATGTCAAGGAGGGGGCAGATATGCTGATGGTGAAGCCAGGACTGCCCTATCTGGACATAGTGAGGGAGGTCAAAGATAAGGTTAGTATGTTCTAACTAATTTCTCTCTGCATGGTTAGAGTTTCAGGCTCCAGGATCAGTATCGATAGTTTCAGCTAAATAACCAAACACTAAGTTCACATCCAAGGGTACACAAACAAGCTTATCATCAGTTGTTATGAAGACTACAAAACCCTTCTGCTTTTACCTGCTCCATATTCTTCTCACCACCCTCCTCTGCTCCCTTCCAGCACCCCAATCACCCATTGGCGGTGTATAACGTGTCAGGGGAGTTTGCCATGCTGTGGCATGGAGCTCAGGCTGGAGCCTTTGACCTGCGCACCGCTGTACTGGAATCTATGACCGCCTTCCGCAGGGCAGGTGAGAAGGGAAGGGAGTCATTGGGTCTGGAGGAACAGTGCTCTGTTCTCTATAGAGAAAGAATGAGTTCTACTGCTTTAGTTCTATATTCTTCCCTTTAGGTGCTGACATCATCATCACCTACTACGCACCTCAACTGCTCACCTGGCTGAAAGAGTAACCGACAGAAGGCTTGACATGCGATTAGCTCCTTTTTACTAAGCTGTTCAAGGCTGAACTACACTGACAAATGGGGTCTACTGAAACCAAACTGACATGTGAGAACAGGCAACCTATCTTCATACAGTCATTTACAGTTTCTTTTTCTATATAACATTGATGTTTCATTTTGTTCTGGGACTCTTTTTTTTTAATATGCAGCAACCACAAATTCTCACCAAAGATGGTATTCTTCTAGCTCGTAACCACTTGTAAAGCATATCAAATAAGGTTTGAAGGGTTAGCCTAATGTTAGATGAAAAAATGGGACTGTAAAAGCTATCTGTTGATTGTCTTGTTAGTTTATGGGTATTTTTTACTATTCTATAGTTTTCCAAATTGAGTAATTATGGACTTTTATTTTACTTTTATTTTATTCTGTGCCTTCTGTAATAGCCACTCTGGCTTCAGCACTGACATTTACTAGTGTTTGTAAGGTTGGGTTAAGAAACCTCTAGAGCTCTTATTTACCAGGGTAAATGGACCTATCCAATAAAATAGATTTTTTGGATAACAACAATAAAGCTACAATCGAGTTTGAAATATGGTCCATAGACTTACTTTTGGTTTATTACGTATAACCTAGTTACATTTTTTACCGTTAAATGTTTACCTCAAAAAAGGAAATAATATAATAACGAGGCTACAGTATATAGGAGTACCAGTACCGAGTCAATGTGCAGGGGGGTACTTTTGTAGTTGGGGTAATATGTACATGTAGGTTGGGGTAAAAGTGACTAGGCAATCAGGATAGATAAAGAGTATAAGTAGCGTATGTAAAAGTGTGTGTGTTTGAGTGTCCATTGAGTGCATAGAGCTAGTGCAAGAGAGTCAGTGCAAAAAAATTAAATAAATAGGGGATCAATGTAAATAGTCCGGGTAGCCATTTGATTAACTGTTCAGCAGGCTTATGGCTTGGGGGTAGAAGCTGTTCAGGAGCCTTTTGGTCCCAGACTTGGTTCTCTGGTACCACTTGCCATGTGGTAGCAGAGACAACAGTCTGACTTGGGTGGCTGGAGTCTTTTACAATTTTAAGCGCCTTCCTCGGAGACCGCCTGTTATAGAGGTCCTGGATGGCAGAGAGCTAGGCCCCAGTGATGTACTGGAACGTATGCACGCACTACCCTCTGTAGCACCTTACGGTCAGATGACAAGCAATTGCCATACCAAGCAGTGATGTAGCCAGTCAAGATGCTCTCAATTGTGCAGCTGTATAACTTTGAGTCTGAGAGCCCATCTTTTCAGCCTTCTGAGGGGGAAGAGGCATTGTCATGCCCTCTTTACGGCTGTGTTTGGACCATGACAGGACCTGCTCCCTATAGGCTCTCATCGTCGTCAGTGATCAGACCTACCACCAGGTGTCATTAGCAAGCTTAATGATTTTTGTATTTTATTAGGATCCCCATTAGCTGTTAGGAAAGCAGCATCTACTCTTCCTGGGGTCCACACAAAACAAGTAACATGACATAATAGACAACAGAACTACATATGTTTCAAAACAGAACACATAGTCCACATATAAATACATACAAAATCTCTAGTTCAATTAGGGGAGAGGCGTTGTGCCGTAAGGTGTTGCTTTATCTTTTTTTAAACCAAATTTTCTGTTCATTTGAGCAATAATGGCTTTATATAATACAGTACACTTTTTTGAATTTGTTCTGGATTTGGGGACTGTGAAAAGACCCCTGGTGGCATGTGGGGTAAGTGTGTGTGTCAGAGCTGTGTGTAAGTTGAGTATGCAAACAATTTGGAATTTAACGTTTCTTATAAAAATAAAAAAAGTCAGTCTCTCCTCGACTCTTAGCCAAGAGCGACTGGCATGCATAGTATTTATATAATTTATATTAGCCCTCTGATTACAATGAAGAGCAAGACGTGCCGCTCTGTTCGTTGAAGTCATGCGCGGCCATGCAGTCGTGGGTAAACTGAGTACAGGAGGGGACTAAGCCTGCACCCGAGGGGCCTCCGTGTTGATGGTCAGTGTGGCAGATGTGTTGTTGCCTACCCTCAGCACCTGGGGTCGGCCCGTCAGGAAGTCTAGGATCCAGTTAGAGGGATGTGTTCAGACCCAGGGTCCTTAGCAATAGTGATGCGCTTGGAGGGCACTATGGTGGTGAACGCTGAGCTACAGTCAACGAATAGCATTCTCACATAGGTGTTCCTTTTGTTCAGGTGGGAAAGGGCAGTGTGGAGTGTAATATAGAGATTGCGTCATCTTTAAAAATATATACACTACCATTCAAAAGTTTGGGGTCACTTAAAAATGTCCTTGTTATTGAAAGAAAAGCAAAAAAAATTTGTCCATTAAAATAACATCAAATTGATCAGAAATACAGTGTAGACATTGTTAATGTTGTAAATTACTATTGTAGCTGGAAATGGAAGAATATTTTTATGGAATATCTACATAGGTGTACAGGGGCTCATTATCAGCAACCATCACTCCTGTGTTCCAATGGCATGTTGTGTTAGCTAATCCAAGTTTATCATTTTAAAAGGCTAACTGATCATTAGAAAACCCTTTTGCAATTATGTTAGCACAGCTGAAAACTGTTGTTCTGATTAAAGAAGCAATAAAACTGTCCTTCTTTAGACTAGTTGAGTATTTGGAGCATCAGCATTTGTGGGTTTGATTACAGGCTCAAAATGGCCAGAAACAAATAACTTTCTTCTGAAACTCGTCAGTCTATTCTTGTTCTGAGAAATGAAGGCTATTCCATGCGAGAAATTGCCAAGAAATTGAAGATCTCGTACAACGCTGTGTACTACTCCCTTCACAGAACAGTGCAAGCTGTCTCTAACCAGAATAGAAAGAGTGGGAGGCCCCGGTGCACAACTGAGCAAGAGGACAAGTACAATAGTGTCTAGTTTGAGAAACAGATGCCTCACAAGCCCTCAACTGGCAGCTTCATTAAATAGTACCCGCAAAACACCAGTCTCAACGTCAACAGTAAAGAGGCGACTCTGGGATGCTGGCCTTCTAGGCACTCTGTCCAGTGTCTGTGTTCTTTTGCCCATTAATCTTTTATTTTTATTGGATGATCTGAGATATGGCTTTTTCTTTGCAACTCTGCCTAGAAGGCCAGCATCCCGGAGTCGCCTCTTCACTGTTGACGTTGAGACTGGTGTTTTGCGGGTACACAGCATGGCAGCAGCACAACATGGTACAAACATTATTGGGCAAAGACAACAGCACAAAGGGTGAGAAGGTAGAGACGACAATACATCACGCGAAGCAGCCACAACTGTCAGAGTGTCCATGACTGAGTTTTTGAATGAAGAGTTTGAGATAAAACTGTCCAGTTTGAGTGTTTGTTGCAGCTCGTTCCAGTCGCTAGCTGCAGCGAACTGAAAAGAGGAGCAACCCAGGCAGATGTGTGCTTTGGGAGCTGCAGCGAACTGAAAAGAGGAGCAACCCAGACAGATGTGTGCTTTGGGGACCTCTTGAAGCTAGGGGGCAGAATTTTTATGTTTGGAAAAATAACGTTCCCAATGTAAGCTGCCTATTTCTCAGGTCCAGATACTAGAATATGCATATAATTGACAGAGTAGGATAGAAAACACTCTAAAGTTTCCAAAACGGTCAAAATATTGTCTGAGTATAACATAACTGATTTTGCAGGCGAAAATCTGAGGAAATCCAACCCGGAAGTGCCTTTTATTTTGAAAAATCACTGTTCCATTGCCTGCCTTTCGTCCATTTAAAGGGATATCAACCAGATTCCAATGGCTTCCTCAGGGTGTGAACAGTCTTTAGACAGTTTCAAGCTTTTATTCTGAAAAATTAGCGAGATTTATCAAAACGCGTCAATGGATAGACGGAGGTCCTTACATTAGTTCATGCGCTCGACACTGGTTGCTCGACATTTTCTTTCTCTCCAGTATTGAATAGTTTACAGTCCGGTTGAAATATTATCGATTATTGATGTTAAAAACAACCTGAGGATTGATTATTAAAAACGTTTGACATGTTTCTACGAACTTTACGGATACTTTTTGGAATTTTCGTCAAGCCTTGATGACCTGCCTAAGGCTGTGGAATACTGAACATAACGCGCCAAACAAATGGAGGTTTTTTAATATAAAAATAATTTTTAGCGAACAAAAGGAACATTTGTGTAACTGGGAGTCTCGTGAGTGCAAACATCCGAAGATCATCAAAGGTAAGCGATTCATTTTATTGCTTTTCTGGCTTTCGTGACCAATATACATTGCTGCTAGGTGTTCTTAATGTTTTGTCTAGTGATCGATAAACTCACACAAACGCTTGGATTGCTTTCGCTGTAAAGTATATTTTTGAAATCTGACACGACAGGTGAATTAACAACAAGCTAAGCTGTGTTTTGCTATATTGCACTTGTGATTTCATTAATATAAATATTTGTTGCTTTTTTTTTATTTATTTGGTGCTCTGCAATTCAGCGGTTGTTTACGAAAATGATCCCGCTAAAGGGATCTGTGCGTCAAGAAGTTAACAGAATGTGACTGGCAGAACGGGTGTTGTATATGGAGGATGAGGGCTGCAGTAGATATCTCAGATAGGGGGAAGTGAGGCCTAAGAGGGTTTTATAAATAAGCATCAACCAATGGGTCTTGCGATGGGTTGGGGGCAAATCTGATGGCCGAATGGTAAAGAACATCTAGCCGTTCGAGAGCACCCTTACCTGCCGATCTATAAATTACATCTCCAAAATTGGGCTCCCAAGTGGTGCAGCGGTCTAAGGCACTGCATCTCAGTGCTTGAGGCGTCACTACAGACACCCTGGTTCGAATCCAGGCTGTATCACAACCGACTGTGATTGGGAGTCCCATAGGGCGGTGCGCAATTGGCCCAGCGTCGTCCGGGTTTGGCCGGGGTATGCCGTCATTGTAAATAACAATTTGTTCTTATCATATATATCCAATAACGTTCCAACCGGAGCATTCCTTCTGTCTGTAGAAGTTATGGAACGCAAGGCGATATCATGAGGAATGCGCGTGACCAGGAACTGGCAGACCACTGACTCATTCTGCCAGACCACTGACTCATTCCCCTCTCATCTGGCCCCACAACACAGTATAAACTTCATTCAACGTTCTACTGACTGTTGACATCTAGTGGAAGGCGTAGGAAGTGCAAACAGATCCATATATTACAGGGAATTGAATAGGCGATGAGTTTAACATCGACCAGCCTCAGAATTTCCACTTCCTGTTTGGATTTTTTCTCAGGTTTTTGCCTGCCATATGAGTTCTGTTATACTCACAGACATAATTCAAACAGTTTTAGAAACTTCAGAGGGTTTTCTATCCAATACTAATAATAATATGCATATATTAGTAAATGAGACTGAGGAGCAGGCCGTTTACTCTGGGCACCTTTCATCCAAGCTACTCAATACTGCTCTAAACCTTCAGAGGTAGTAATCACACCGGTGGGGAGAGGGGTATTCTTCTTACCAAACCACATGACCTTTGTTTTGGAGGTGTTCAGAACAAGATTAAGGGCAGAGAAAGCTGTGGAACTGTTGGGGCGGTATTAGAATTGGAATGGGTCCAGGTTGTCTGGGATGATGGTGTTGATGTGAGCCATTCAAAGCATTTCATGGCTACAGATGTGAGTGCTATGGGGCGATAGTAATTTAGACAGGTTACCTTGGCATTCTTGGACACAGAATGTTTTAAGCTCATCCTTCTATGTTTGACATTATTATAACATATATACTAGGGCCCTTCGCTAGGAGAGCAAATATGTTTATTTTGCATCCAGTGAAATTCAAAGCTCTATTTGTCATCTATAATCGCCCCGTCTACATTTTCATACACTAAATTGTGTAGTAGACCTTTACAGTAGATCACAGTTCAGATTATTAACACAATCCTGCAAGTTTGTCTAGCCTGGTAAGATACCACTCCGATCACGTTTCAGGTTGTAACTCCTTGGCCAATGGAGAAAGAAAATACAAACCATTCTCTTATAGGTGTCTTGTTTTAATGAGCATGAAAAGGAATGACTCTTTAGACTGTTAAATTATTGCATTCATTTAATAGTGCATACAATTCTTATTTTGGTTAAATATTGAGTAAACCAAACTATGGCATATTACACTTATTTGCTGTAGCTGTATAATCGTAATTTTCTTACCGCTGAGTCACAACATGGCTTGGCTTCAGAAGATAGTTTCAGTCATAGACTGTATGGGTTATAGACTGTTTACACCCCGACCCGAGTACTCTGGTCTGCCACCTCTGGGGCCTCATTTATAAAACTGTGTGGAAGATTCACTCAAAAGATGGCGTACGGACGAAACAAAGAAAGTGCTTACGCACAAAAATATTATTATTTATAACACAGTGCGCACGCATGTCCCACGCCGGTTTCCCTTTATAAATCACAATCAACTCGAAATTTGGGCACGTGAGCGAGCGTCTTGTCCCACCCTGTTAACGCTCATAGTTGCCTATAAATAGTCAGTGAAACGCCCCTAATTAATATTCAGCCATACTGACTGCATGACGGCAAATTCCGACAGAAAGGCTAAAAAAGCAATGTCACACAATGTGAAATTGAAGTTCTTGTAGGGGAGGCTGAAGCAAAAAAATATATTGTTTGTTGGACACAGTGTGAGCATTACAAATGCTAAAAATGCATTAGTGGCAGCATGTGGCTGCCATGCTGCCATGTGGCGGACGCTGTGAATGCTGCTGGCTCAGAAGGTAAAAAATACGTGGTCCGACATAAAGGCCAAAAGGCGCATAGCCTTACACAGACAAAGTGTTTGTGCCACGAGCGGGGGAAAGGGGACACCGGAGCTCAACCCCCTTGATGGGCGACTTGCCAGTATTATAGGGGAATCCCACCTGAGTGGAGTAGTGACGGAGGAGGACACGACATACAGGACGCACCGGATGATCCAGGTATGTAATTAGTATTCCCTCGTTTGAAAAGAGTAAACCAAATGCATTCAAGTTGTTTAAACATTTTATTTACATGACTTTATTGTTTTTAGTCCCTGCGGGGTCGGTGGTGCTGCAGCTGAGTACGCCCAGCCCTGGTGTCTCCCCTGCACCTCGTGCGTCACAACCCTCCACCCTCCCTCCGGTAGTGTCCTCACAGATGCAGTCCTGCAAACGCAGAGAGACACCATCGACGCTATTAACGAGGTTGCCAAGGAGTTGAAGTGGGACAGGCACGGCTTGGTTTCTGCGGGTGTAACCGATGTGAAATGGCTATTTAGTTAGCGGGGTGCGCGCCAACAGTGTTTCAATTGGTGACGTCACTCGCTCTGAGACCTTGAAGTAGTTGCAGAGGGTCCATGGTTTGAGTCCAGGTTGGGGTGAGGAGAGGGACGGAAGCTATACTGTTACATGGGTGCTTCTCTGTAAAATTGGGCCCAGTACAGCACAGAGATCCAAGAGAACAGCTCTTGGTAATTGGAACAGGCTCATAAACCACTCATCATTGGCCAGTAAATCTTCCATTCGCCAAATCTTTTAACCGTGCTAATGCGGCCATTGTGCGTCATTACGCATTGTAATTGCATACCTTTCTATACCCACCCATTCGATTGTCAAAGCTACCCAATTGCGTAACACCTTCAGGTGTGGTAATTACCCTGAGTGTAACTGACAATAACAGGGCCATTATCACATTGACAGTTCTGCGCAACGAACATGTGACAACAATATATGAAACTGCACTCGTATCTTCCCGACTGGAGCATCGAAAACAGCATCAGTTTAAACGTAATTTGTCCTACTGTTCACCTTATTATTTATGAGAATACATTTCATAACATGCAAGTATGGTTTAATAATTACAGAGCCAATTAAATATGATTCCCGATTAAACTGTACAACATATTTGAGGGATTATTTTGCAAAAACATATCTCCGTTTATTTATTATCCTAAGTCATGTTTTTTGTGTGTGCACTCCAAGGAACTCATATGTAATATTTCGATTTATTTTACACAATGGTATCAATTTCAAAGCGTTTCTCGAGTTTCATCCTTCTGCCATCGGAGTCGCGGGTTATTATTTATCCAATTTATGTGCGTACCTGTGGGTCAAAGTGTCCGTGGAGGACCGCACATTCTCCCGTCAAGTTAGTTAAAAAAAAAAAATATCACAAAGTTTGCTTAGAAAGTGGCGTACGCTTTCTTTTGTGCCTACGCAACGTTTATAAATAAGGCCCCTGGTCTCTTGGGCTTAACCTGTCTAGCCCCGGGGTTCCGCTAGCAGAACTCCTCCCACATTCCACTGAAAAGGCAGAGCGTGAAATTCAAAAAATATTTTTGAGAAATATTTAACTTTCACACATTAACAAGTCCAATACAGCAAATGAAAGATAAACATCTTGTGAATCCAGTCAACATGTCCGATTTTTGAAATGTTTTACAGCGAAAACACCACGTATATTTATGTTAGCTCACCACCAAATACAAAAAAGCACAGACATTTCTTTCACAGCACAGGTAGCTTGCACAAAACCAACCAAACTAACCAAGAACCAACCAAACTAAACAAGAAACAACTTCATCAGATGACAGTCTTATAACATGTTATACAATAAATCTATGTTTTGTTCGAAAAATGTGCATATTTGAGGTATAAATCATAGTTTTACATTGCAGCTACCATCACAGCTACCATCACAAATAGCACCGAAGCAGCCAGAGTAATTATAGAGACCAACGTGAAATACCTAAATACTCATCATAAAACATTTATGAAAAATACATGGTGTACAGCAAATGAAAGACAAACATCTTGTGAATCCAGCCAATATTTCAGATTTTTTAAGTGTTTTACAGCGAAAACACAATATAGCATTATATTAGCTTACTACAATAGCCAACCACACAACAGCATTGATTCAAGGCAACAGTAGCGATAGCGACAAAACCAGCAAAAGATATTAATTATTTCACTAACCTTCATAAACTTCATCAGATGACAGTCCTATAACATCATATTACACAATACATATATGGTTTGTTCGAAAATGTGCATATTTAGAGCTGAAATCCGTGGTTATACATTGTGAAAACGTAGCAACTATTTTCCAGAATCTCCGGATATATTTCTGACACTCACCTATTCTGACCAAATAACTATTCATAAACTTTACTAAAAAATACATGTTGTACAGGAAATGATAGATACACTAGTTCTTAATGCAATCGCCGTGTTAGAATTCTAAAAATAACTTTAGTACGACATACAGCTTACGTTATAGCGAGAGAGCGCCCAAAATCTGGGCGGAAACTAATAGTAAACATTTGACAGAAATACGAAATAACATCATAAATGGGTCCTACTTTTGGTGAGCTTCCATCAGAATCTTGTACAAGGGGTCCTTTGTCCAGAACAATCATTGTTTGGATTTAGAATGTCCTCTTCGTCTGTTGATTTAGCAACCAAAACTTGCCAAGTGGCGCGAAGCTGTCCATCGTCACCAAACGCAGAGAACGGAACACGCCAAAACTCCCGAAAAAATTTCAATAATCTGATAAAACTATATTGAAAAAAACATACTTTACGATGATATTATCACATTTATCAAATAAAATCAAAGCCGGAGATATTAGCCGTCTATAAGGAAAGCTTTTCAGAAGCCAAAGCTGATGTCCTTCCCGCGTCTTCCTGAACAAAGGAAATTGGGGTCATGTCATTCCAAGACCTCTCTTTTGACCATAGATATACCTAGACTCCCCATTTCACCTCTCACTGCCTATTGACATCTAGTGGAAGGCGTATGAAGTGCATGTATAGTCATAAATTTCAAGCAAATTGATAGGGAGGCCCTGGAATAGAGCCTCGATTTCAGATTTTTCACTTTCTGACAGGAAGTTTGCTGCAAAATGAGTTCTGTTTTACTCAGATATAATTCAAACGGTTTTAGAAACTTGAGTGTTTTCTATCCAATAGTAATAATAATATGCATATTGTACGAGCAAGAATAGAGTACGAGGCCGTTTAAATTGGGCACGATTTTTCCCCAAAGTGAAAATAGCGCCCTCTATCATCAACAGGTTTTAACACCCCTATGGAAGTTCCGTTGCTCCCGCTCATCCCAGAGAGGAAGAGGCGAAGCGGGAGGGATAATTTGGCCAAAAAACTGTCTTCACCAGCAGGTGGCGATGTTCTTTTCGGTCACCAAGCGAGGAGTTTTTGTGTGGAGGTCGATAAGAGTGTCGAATTTGGTCAAAAACAAAAAAGTAATAGCTTATTTGCTACGTGATGTTTATTTGATCAAATATAAGTTTCGTAATGCTTAGGTTATGGGTGTACTGATATAAGTAGGACACGTGACATCCCGGCAACTTTGAGAGAAAAAAAACACTACACTACATCTCAAGATGGCTATGCATATAGTAGCAGAGTATCTTTTTATTTTATTTTTATTAACAACAAATCAATACAGGAAGTACATGTGGGAACACGAGTGTACATATAAATAATATACAAAGGACAATTGGGTGGGGGGCGGGGCTGGGGGGTACAATATCACATTACACAAGGACCTTAAGGGACATACATACACTTATTATTTTAACAGCTTTTTTGTTAGAGTATTTAATTGTCTTAAAATACAGTTAAATTTATTTTTGTAAGATAAGAAAATGTGGTGTTTTGTTTGTAAATTTACATTTGTGAATATAAAACTTGGCCAAAAGAATAATGAAATGAATTACATAAAAATGTTTCATCTTATTTCTACCGTAGGTAAAGAATCCAAGCAGTACATCTCTCCACAATAGTGTAAGATCTTCATAAATGTGTTAAATTATAAATCTATTGACGTCTTGCCACAGTTTTCTTACATGAATACAATGCCAAAAAAGATGCAACACTGTTTCTGGGTTGTCATTACAAAAGGAGTAATTAGAGTTGATGTTTTCCTTAAACTTCTTCATATAGTGGTTGGCAGGATAATCTTTATGAGTAATTTTAAAGGAAACTTCATTTTGTTAAGAAGTAGGTATGTGTGTGGCAACATCCAAACTTTTCCCCAACAGATATCAATAAATCCATTCCAATAAGGCATGACATAAGGTATAGATACATCCTGCTGAAACAAGGTTCGTATCGCTCTGTTGTTGAATGGACCAAAAGAGAAACAAATCTTTCCTACTGATAAGTCAATAGGGTCAACGGAAGGTAGGCTCTGAGGGTCAGGTCTTGACACGTCCCTGAATAATAAAGCAACACCTGAGGGAATGGCATCTAAAACAATTGCAAAATCTTTAAGTGTTATAGGGACCTTGTAAAGTGATAAGACTTCCTTATAACTGAGTAAAAGACCCTCTGCATTTACCAGTTGGCTCACCAATAGGATATTATTTCGGAACCAATACTCTAAAAACAAAGAAGCATTTTTATACAATATATCCTGATTATTCCATATATAATATCTGTGTGGAGAAAAATTCTGCTTATAAATTAAGGACCATGACAAGAAAACCTGCCTATGAAAAGCAGAAAGTTTCACTGGAACTCTGTCAATATTATAATTGAAGTTAAGGCCACCAAAAGTAGAGAAGACATGATGAGGAATAAAATTCCACATAGAAGTGGGTCTTCTTAGGAATTGTTTTATCCAATTGATCTTAAGTATTATTTAAGGTAGTAAAGTCCAGAAAATTCAGAAAATTCAGCTCACCATTCTCATAAGTGTTCATTACAACAGTTTTCCTAATGTAATGGGTACGGTTTCTCCACAGAAAGTTGAAAAGCATCTGGTCTATCTCCTTGCTTATTTTACTGTCAAGATATAAATATAGAGCGCCATATGTTAGTCTAGAGATACCTTCAGCCTTGGTTATTAGGACTCTTCCTCTTAAAGATAAGTCCCTCTAGCCATTGATTTAGCTCGCAGACTTTCCAGGAGATGACAATGATCCTGAACTCTCTGTCCTGATAGGAGCAGACTACTACTGGCAGATAGTATCAGGCAGAGTGGAGCGACTGACGGAGACGCTGGTTGCTTTAGAGAGCACCTTTGGATGGTCGGTGCAGGGACCTGTGTTCATGTCAAGTGTCGCCGAGGCAACCTGCATGTTCATCCCACTTGATGAAGACACACTAGTCTCCAAACAACTGCATGCATTCTGGGAGCTGGAGTCTCTGGGTATAATAAGCGAGAAAACACAGAACCCAGAGGAAAACGAGGCTCTGCAGAGGTTCGAGGAAACAACCACCTTCAAAGATGGGCGATACCACGTGGAGTTGCCATGGAAACGAGAAATGCCAGAACTCCAAGACAACTATAGAATCGCCAAGAAACGGTTTGAAGGTCTGAAGAAAAGACTGAAGAAGGATGTGACGTTGTATGGCAGATACAATGAAGTAGTAGAGGACTACTTACAACAGGATATGGCAGAGGACGTGCCCAAGGACAACGCATCAAGCGCAGACAACGTAAAATACTACTTACCTCACCATGCAGTACTCCGAGAAGATAAGGTGACGACAAAACTGAGAGTGGTGTTTGATGCCTCGTCCCATGAAGATGGCTGTCCATCCCTCAATGACTGTCTACTCACAGGACCGAACCTGAATCCGGATCTGCTCAGCGTTCTGATAAAGTTCAGACTACATGAGATCGCATTCATGGCAGACATCAAGAAAGCTTTCCTGCAGATATCCCTAGCAGAGAGAGACAGAGACGCCGTGAGATTTCTATGGCTCACAGGCCCACCAAGGGGAGAAAATGAAGAGGAGCTGCGTGTGCTGAGGATGAAAAGAGTGGTATTTGGAGCTTCCCCAAGTCCATTCTTGCTGGCAGCTACAATCAGGAAGCACCTGAAACAATATGAAACAGAACAACCAGAAGTTGTAGAGATACTGAGAGAGTCACTCTATGTAGATGACTTCATTGCAAGTTCACGCAATGTTGAAGAGGCTTACCTTGTGACAACAACTGCAAAGCGAATGCTGTCGATTGCAGGCATGGACCTCTGCAAGTGGATGACCAACTCTCCTGAATTGAAAACAAAATGGGAGGAGAGTACGACAACTGGCCACCCGTTGACGCTAGAAACACAAGGATTAGTGCTGAAGGTTTTAGGTTTAGTATGGAGACCGGAAACAGATGACTTTGTGTTTGACCTCAGGCCGCTACTGAGCATTCTAAAGCAAAAGGAAAACACAAAGAGAAGTGTTCTACAGTCGTCTGCACGCATCTTCGACCCTCTTGGTTTCCTGACCCCCTTCACCATCAGGATCAAGTGCATGTTCCAGGAAATGTGGGAGAGGGGACTCAGCTGGGACAAATAATTACCACCTGATCTGACACGAGAATGGCAACAGTGGTGTTCAGAACTACCCCAGTTACACCAGCTCACCATACCAAGGTGGTACAGAACAGACATGCGGCCACAGAATAGCCACACCCTGAAACTACACGTGTTCTGTGATGCAAGTGAAAGGGCTTACAGTGCAGTAGCTTACTTGCAAGGTGAATCACAAGACAGGGAAACAACAAGTCTAGTCGCATCCATGTCCAGGGTAGCCCCACTCAAGAAAATGACGTTGCCACGCCTGGAGCTCATGGGAGCTGTGATTGGAGCGAGACTAGCAAACAACCTGATGACCACACTGAAAATGGAAGAAAAACAGATCAAAATGTGGACAGACTCGATGATCGTGCTGCATTGGATTTGCAGCTCAGCTCAGAAATGGAAACAGTTTGTTGCGAACAGAGTGACGGAGATCCAGTCCTTGACCAATCCAGAGTCATGGTCACATATTGAAGGGAAAACTAATCCAGCTGACCTCTATGGCACCAAAATATAGAATAACTATCTTCAAAGTAATGACTCGGGACGTCGGGTTTGATATGAAAGCTTCTTTTAGTAATAATACTTGTTCACGTTACATTTACAAACTTTAGATTCTACAGAACAATGAATAATGAGTTGCTAGCGCAAAGGAGTACAAATAATCACCTGTCAATTGCACTTAACTAGCGCGTTCGCTCTCTACTTCCTGTCGCAAGGCATTCTGGAACTTGCAGTCAAAAGCCTAATTCAATACTAACCAGTACAAAATATGTATGTAGTTCTTTCAATCTCCAACACACAAATTCTAATACAATTACAAATATCTTTAGATGGAGCTCGATGAATTAACTTAAACATTAACTCTGTAACCCATTAAAGTTACAACAGTATCATCAGCCAGCTGGCTTATAATAATTTCTTTACCAGCTAAGGAAATACCTTGTTCAGGACTATTATTGAATGAATTTGTAAGAAGTGGGGTGATTAATAAAAACAGGTACGGAGAGATAGGACAACCTTGCCTAATTCCTCTCTTTAACTCAAATCTAGGTGAGGTGCCATATTTCAATTTGATAGAGCTGTTACCATTTGTATAGAGAGTCTTCATAGCCTTACAGAAAAAATCCCCAAAGCCAAGTCTCTCAAGGGAGTGAAAGAGGAACTGATGCTCTACTGTGTCAAATGCTTTATAAAAATCAAAAAAATTATATGAAGCTATCCTCGGTTATTAGGTCTGAGTAGTCAAGTATGTCTAATACTAGTCTGATATTGTTAGAAATATGGCTGTTCCTCATAAAGCCAGACTGTGTTTCATCAATGATTGCATCCAGGACTTCTTTAATTATTTTTGCAAGTAGTAAGGCTAAATCTTATAGTCATTATTAAGAAGACAAATTGGACGGCAGTTATCAATGAGCAGAACTTATTTTTTAGGCTTATGTATCAGTGTTATTAACCCCTGACTCATTGTAGGAGGGAGAACATTGTTTTTAATACTCTCTAAAAAAGACTTCAAATAGGAAGGGAGCTACTTGTTCAGAAAATAATTTGTAAAATTCTTATGTAATTCCATCAACACCTGGTGATTTATTGTTCTTTAGATGTTTGATAGACTATAATCTCTTCAACTTTGATGGGTTCATCACACTGTTTAGATTCTATATCGCTGATAGAGTGAACATTATTCAGTGAGTCAAAAAACACATCTGTGGATTCCTGACAGTATGTAGAGCTATACAATTTCCTGTAAAAATTGCTACAGTATTTAACGATTCATTTTTGGTCATCTGTAATAACACCATCAATGTTTAACTTATGGATAGTGTTATTTGTAGAGTGACATTTCTCAAGTCTAAAGAAATAGGATGAATTTTGTTCTCCCTCCTCAATCCATTTTTTTCCTAGATCTAATAAAGGCTCCTTCTGCTTTTAATCTATATATATTATCCAGTTTATTTTGTAACTCAATCAGTTCCATCTTCTCCTCCCCCGAGAGGCCGGCTGGGGACCTCTGAGAACCAGGAAGTTATCTTAATGATCACCTTTTCCTCCTCAGCTCTTCTGGACTTAGCAAGATTACTACCATATTTTCTGAGGTATTTGGACACCTCAAATTTAAAGAGCTCCCAGTTCTTGCAATAAGATTTTTTCTTCACAAGCGTAGCATAGCTAAGCATAGCACAGCATCTCTCTCCATTGAATTCAGGCAGTTGACGTCAACACCACCATCGAATATTCAAAAAAGTATTAAAATAGCAAGATGTATCCACCAATCCAAAGAGAGGAATAGGCCAGAGATTGACAGCTTAGTCCTTAGTGAACTATTGTGCAGAGCACCGTTGAAAAGGATACCTTGGTCCCTGTATAAATAAAGGTTAAATAAAAATAACCAGAGATTTATAAACACAAAAATATCAATAGTAAGCAGTAAACAAAGTATACTATATCTGTTGTGTGTGTAAAAGGTGGGCCTACTCAAGGTACAGGAAAATAGAATGTGCAAAACCATGTAGCTATTTGTTGACAGAGGAATTTGTTGACAGCCAGAGTGAGTGTCCTCTGCATTATTCATCCATAATTACTGGTGCAGACATCTGTGATGATGAATGTTCTCTCATTGGCTTGTCAGCGCAGTCTGCACAGTGCACATGCTTCCAACAGCTACAGAGCACTCAGAGCACTCTGAGCATTTTTCTTTAGCTCTTGGGACTGTACAAGCTACCTACATTTACATGTTTGTAATTTAACGGACGCTCTTATCCGAAGTGACTTAGTTAGTGCATTCATATGAAGATAGCTAGGTGGAACAACCACCGATCTCAGTCATAGTAGGTACATTTTCCTCAATAAAGTAGCTATCAGCAAAATCTGTTAACTGTGAGTGTTAGTATTTTTGGGGGGAGTATACCCTTTTTGAAGCGGTAGGGTTTCTGATGTTTTCAGAAGATAGGCAAAGAAATGAACTTTATGTCCTGAATACAAAGCATTATGTTTGGGGAAAATCCAACATAATACATCACTGAGTACCACACTTCATATTTTCAAGCATGATGGTGGCTACATCATGGTTATTATGGTTCTGGTTCTGCTTGTCATCGGCAAGGACTAGGGAGTTTTTTGGGGATAAAAATAAACAGAATAAAACAAAGCACAGACAAAATCCTAGATGCAAACCTGGTTCAGTCTGCTTTCCAACATACACTGGGATACAAATTCTCCTTTCAGCAGGACGAAAACCTAAAACACAAGGCCAAATCTACAGGAGTTGCTTACCAAGACGACATTGAATGTTCCTGAGGGGCCTAGTTACAGTTGACTTAAATTGGCTTGAAAATGGCTGTCAAGCAATGATCAACAACCAACTTCACAGAGCTTGACATTTGTTTTTAAGAAAAATTTGCAAATATTGTACGATCCAGGTGTGAAAAGCTCTTAGAGACTTACCCAGAAAAACTCATAGGTGTAAACGCTGCCAAAGGTGATTCTAAAATGTATTGACTCAGGGATGTGAATAGTTATGAAAATAATATTTCTGTATTTCATTTTTTTTTTTTTTCAAAAACGTTACAAAAAAATACATGATTTCACTTTGTCATTATGGGGTATTGTGTGTAGATGGATGAGAGAAAAATATATATTTAATCCATTTTGAATTCAGGCTGTAACACAACAAAACGTGGAATAAGCCAAGGGTTATGAATACTTTCTAAAGGCGCTGTATGTCTCCATCCTAACAATGGGATTCGTTGTCCACAGAGTGGAAATGGCAGGCTGTCGCTCTGTATTTGATTGGGTTACCCTTCCTATGAAGTAGCGAGTGTTCTGAAATTGACTTGTTGGTTCTTTTAATGGGCGGCCAGACGTCTCGCCGGGGGCAGAAGATTGTTGTTGCATTTTTTTTTCTCGCTTCTGACTAGCTATCCTCGGCTGGCCATTTGATTTGTCTCCATACAGATTGTCAAAGGGCAGGTGGGTCACGGTTTTATATTATTGTTCGAATTTATTTTGTGGAAATAAAACCAGAATAGTTTATATTGAAATAATGTGGTAATGGAAGGATAACGTTACAAACTGGCAAAGTAACATTTAGGAACGAATGACAGCTAGCTTGTAACGTTAGATTAGCTATTCGCTAGCTAAGTTAGCTTTTGCGTAAGGTCGCTAACGTTAGCTAGCTGGTGAGGTGACCGTTTTGCATCCCGAGACGTAACGGGGCCAGTAGCTAAGCTGGCTAGGTAACGTTACCTTTTATGATATGTATTATTCCTAACATATTTCGAAACAAACAGTAACGGTGTTGTCAGTGTTAATGTGACTGTTCCTTTAAGCTAGCCTATGTAGCGAGTTAGCTAACATCATCGCTGATAATTCTGAACTCGGACGATATGTAACTGAAGTACCGTGCGTGAGTTGAGAATTCTCAACTAGCCTCGCCAGCTAACTAACTAGTTACGTTGAAAATAACTGTCTGTTAGCAATGTAGTTAGCTACAGTATCTAGCTATCGTTTAACGTTACAGGAAGGGGGTTCTTTTACTTGCGAATGCAAGATAACGTTAGCTAGTAGCTCTTCAGGAAATGACTAATTTATAGATATAGCCCCCATTCATTGTTGTCATTATTCCATATTAATATTAATTATCAACATGACTGGTTAATTCCACTTCATTGAATCAACTCATGATATCATGCAACCAGTCCAGTGAAGTGGTTGTTGGGCCTCAGTGGGAAAACATGGCATGTGGTGATCTCCTGTCAAACTCTCAGCTGTCATACTTAATATAGAACGAGAGAGAGTGGGAGGTAGGGTTATTTTGTGGGGCAGGGTCTTACACATTTAGGGTGCTGCTGTCATGCATGTGCTGCAGTATAGCCTAATAACAATACTTTGACCTAAAGTATGTATCAGAAGAACACTTTTACCTGTGCTGTTCCCATGCAGGATGTCAGGATGGATGATGGCCCAGCCCTGCCAGACAGCTTGGTGCTGGAGATCTTCCTGCGTCTCCCCCATGACACTGTGCTGAGTGCTGGCCTGGCCTGCAGACAGTGGTTGGCAGTGTCCAAAGATGAGTTCCTGTGGAGGGAGCTGTTCTACAGCTACTATAGGATCCCCCGCTCTGTGCCCAGACACCCTGGTAGGTCACATAGAACACCAGGTAGTAGGGTTGGGTTAATTCCATTTTAAACCCAACCAATACAGGAAATGATGTTGATTTCAGCAAATTAATGGTTCCATCATAGGAAAGGATGGACATTTTTCAACTTATAAAGGAGGAAAGTATTGTACTGCAAAAATGAATGTGCCAGGCCAGCACACAGTGCCCTTGTCCAGCTCCTACTTGAGGTATGAATTATCACTGATAATTGTCACTGATATCTTGTGTTCTCGTGTTAACTGTTGCTTATTGTTGTGCAGTGGCTTGAAGTACTGTCGTCGCCAATTTGCATAGATGTTTGACTTCTTCCTCCTATCTCTGTCCCTAGCTTCTCTGTCATGGTACAGGGAGTTCAAGCGTCTGTTTGACTGTATCCCCTGTGTGGAGGTCCAGACTCTGAAAGAGCACCATGACCAGGTCCTCCACCTGGCCTTCTCCCATCGCGGACACCGCTTTTCCTCCTGCTCCAAAGACTGCACCGTCAAGGTCCGTCACATTATATGACTGGAGAAGACCATAGCTTTAGCCTAGGGCCAGGGATAAGCCAAATAAATATGTTGTATTCCACAACAACAGTTGCAAGGATACATTTTTGCCCCAAGGCCAATGTTAGCATAATAGCCCAAATGGATCATTGACTGCTGTTATGCAAAAACTAAAATATAGCTATTTGTCAATATTACAGCACAGGAGCCATTGTGGACCTTAGTTTCAAGTTTGCAGTGCCCAAAAATGTGATGTAGGGGAAACAAATGTAATTGTTGAGATTTGCACATCGTAGCTGTAAACTTCTCAAATCATAGTTTATTGGTCGCGTACACAGTTTAGCACTTGTTATAGTGGGTGTAGCGACATGCTTGTTACTAGCTCCTAGCAGTGCAGTAAAAATGTCAAACAAGTACATTAATAATAATCAAAAACTATAAATCACGAATGTCAGGATGAATCCCGTTAACAACCCCAATATACTGCTTTTCTCATTATCTAACATCCTCCTCTCTCCTGCCTGTGCTGGTTAGCTTTGGGACACAGAGCGGCCCGATGGCACCATCACCATGGTGCACAGCTCCAGCATGCGCCAGTTCAACTGGGGCTACACCCAGTTCTCCCAGTTCAACGCTGACGACACCCTGCTACTGGTGTCTGGAGTCTACCTGGGCTCTCATCACTCCTCCTCTGGGGAGATCGCTGTCATCAGCTTGGGTAGGACACACACACACACACACACACACACTCTCTCCTGCTGTTTCTCACTCGCTTTTGTCTCCTTCCTTGTCTCTCTTCATCTACTCGCTCTTTCTCTTGTGCTTTCATTGGTAATTTTTCTGGAATGTGCATTACAAAGCCCAATTTCCTTTGTTAAAGGCCAATGACTTAATTCAAAACGCAAGTTATCCTCTCATTAGAAATGTTTTGGGACACAAAATGCCGTTGAGTCACAATCTCGGTGTGTCATGTGTGGGACATAGATGTGTGAAGAAATGACATACGCAGGCACACTAAATGGCATACGCAGGCGCACCTTAATTTTCACCCTAACAACAAACATTTCCTCACACTGTCTTTTTACATGCAAAACAGGTCTTTAAAGTTACAAATTTGCTCTGACACACCCAAGCCAGACCATAGCTACTACAACCAGTGGAGGCTGGTGGGAGGAGCTATAGGAGGACAGGCTCATTGTAATGACATAAATGGAACGGAGTCAAACGTGGTTTCCATATGTTTGATACCGTTTAATTTATTCCATCCAGCCATTACAATGAGCCTGTCCTCTTATAGAGGAGTTGAAATGTGTTGTAGGCTAAATGTAGATGCCAAGTTTCAGTTGCAACGGGTCATTGCTGTAGCCTACAGAGAATGTCATCTTGGTTGTCAAAATGATTTGATAAAGGATTCACACACGGGTAAATTACCACTACAGGACAATAGGACAGACACAGGATTAGTAGTCGTGCAATGATTCTTTACACTATACTTGATTATGTCACAAACAGAAATAAGGCAAACTATTAGCATTTTTGCAATCAGGAAATGGCGGAGTGATTTCTGCATAGTGCATCATTAATATTTGATCTGTCATACCTATGGTATACGGTCTGATATACCACGGCTGTCAGCCAATCAGCATTCATAAATATAAACTGGGTGGTTCGATTCCTGAATGCTGATTGGCTGACAGCCATGGTATATCAGACCGTATAACACGGGTATGACAAAACGTTTATTTTTTACTGCTCTAATTACGTTGATAATCCTGTTTGCACGTGCATTACTATAGATAAATCCAAAAGGAGAGTTTGAGTGATGATAGTTGGACAGAGAATGTCAATCTCTGAGCAAGAGGGGGAAAAAGAAGGGGGGAAAATCACTTGGATGAACGCTTGCTAGGCTATTTTCTGGCAGTCATATGCCAGATGTTAAGACTACAAACCATTATAAATGGCCTATTTGTTAGATTTATTTCAATAGGCATAGGCTACTGACTAAAATCTGGGTTTATAATTGCAATTCAGCTTTGCCGTGGTTTGCTGCGCTAGATGCAGGTAGCCTATAGGCCAACATCTAATTTCAGGGGAAAATCCACAACGAAACTGACATTAAATGTGGAGAATTATACATTTGCGATAGATCTGTCACCATGATCACAATGGATAACTTCCAATTTAATTAAACATTACCATTTCATAACTGCATAATAACACAAGCCTACAACAACAACAAACTGAAGTTATAGACTATTTATTAAATCCGTTTGCCTGCTCCATGTAGGCTACACAAGTGGCACAAATTGATTTGCAATGACTCCAGCATATTGTAATTTCAACATATTTATTGTATCAAATGGTAGGCTACAGTAGTCTACAATGGCATATAAATAAATAGCCTACTTGATGGCCAACAGATGCAAATGTTTCATTCTCAACATTTTAATCAATGTCATTCCCCATAACAGAAGCTCAAGAGGGAGTTCCATAACTTTCATTTCAAATTTCCACTCGCGCAGCTCTCGAGACCGAAGAACTAGTGAGCACGCGTAAAACCCTTCGCTTGATACGGTTTTCCATAAGAAAAGGCGACTTTAAAATGCAGTTTACTTTAAACCATCACAGAGCGAATGTATCTAAAGCGCTCTAGTGAGCCTAAAGTCATTTTCCAGTGCTTTGTCGCGGTTATATCAGTTCTACCGCGTTAATGTTTTCTGGAAAAAGGGTTTGAAATAGGTGTCTCCATAATGACAATCTAAATAGCCTACCTAGAAATGGTAAAAAATTGTCACGACATGCGCGCGTGCTGCTCAGTCTCCGTGACTCTACAGCGCTTTCTCAACCAGTGATCTCAACACACCCTTCCGGCCTTCCCCACCACTCGTTCACTCATTCAGTAACAGCCTTCTCACTGCCTGATAGTCAGCAGCAGCAGGTCATAGTGAAATATAATAATGACAAATGCCATGGCGGCAGCGATGCAATTTAGAAGTAGCACAAAAAACCGAAACCCGCGAGCAGTACATTTTTACCCGCAACATCGTTTTCAAAATCGTCCTATTTGGCCGAAAAACTGCGGACATGGCATGTCTGGTACAGACCCGTATAAATTGTCTGATCGCCCTCTAGTGGCAAAAGTAAGAACTGGCCAAAAAGGCAAAGTCGGAGGAGAAGGAAGAAAAAAAACTTTCCTTGACAGAATAATTAGAGGCATACTAAGACAAAATAAGCGTGACACATTGGTGCAGGAAATTAAGAAATTGATTTAAAATGCTGAAATTAAACAATTAACTATGCTAATTAGGAAAGCTGTGTGCATCAAGAAAATGGTTGCCTGTCTCAAATAAAAGCCTGTCTCTAAGCGCCTGTTGTGTTCAGTGATTTAAGTAAATAAGTGCTGGGGCTATTAATGGAAGTTTTACGGTAGGCAATTTTTTTATATTATTTATTATTTGTTAATGCTATATACAACGTCCTATGTACATAAGTGGACATTCTATGAAGGGGCATATTATTATTTTTTATAGTAAAACAATGACCAGTTTGGGTTGCAGTTGTAAAAACAAACATATAGTCTGTTTGGCCCGCAAATTAGTTCTTGTTTTTTCAGTATGGCCCATGCGGTGATTGAGTTTAAGTGATCATTATCCGATGTGGATAACATGGAGAACCATAACGGTGTCTTGTCCTGTCCTCCTCCACAGAGAACTACACCCTCCTGTCACGTGTGAGGAACAAGCCGTACGATGTGTTTGGCTGCTGGCTGAATGAGACCCACCTCATCTCTGGCAACCTGCACTGGATCGGAAACATGACCTCCTGCTCTGTGCTCTGGCTCAACAAAGCCTTTCAGGTCGGTTCCATACATTGTCAAAATGTTATGGTTGGTAGAGAACAATAGTTCTTGAACAATTTATATAGTGACCATTTTGACTGGATCATTGTATGACTGGTCAAACTGAGCCAAATTGTGGATGTCTCGCACAGAATTAATATGAATTAATCAGTTTCTTTGTCTGGAGATTTGGTCCATGTCAGCTCTCTCTCGCTCTCCCCTAGTCAGAGCTATCAGCCCCCTAAGTATATTTGCTTAGGTTCCTTCCAGTCTAATGACCTGTATGTATTTCACTGTGCCATGTGTGTTCATGCATGATCCTTTCTCTCCCCAGGACGTGGAGTCTGAAAATGTCAACGTGGTCAAGCGGCTCTTTAAGATCCAGAACATCAACGCCAGCACCATCCGCACCGTGATGGTGGCCCACTGCCGGCGCCACGACTCCCCAGACCTGCTGCTGGACTATGAGGCCCAGGCTCAGAGCCAGCCCCTGAGTCACCAACCCCTGCTCTTTGACCTGGGCACCACTGACAGCGAGGAGGATGAGGAGGATGACGAAGAGCGCCGGAGGGAGATGAGACTGCAGGGTCTGTCAACAGCCCACCTCCCTCAGCTCACCCCCTCTGGGCTGGAGCATGTCATACAGGTGAGCACTCCCAAAGGTTGTGTGTTACATTAGAGTAGGCCAGTATGAAAACATGGATTTCCGTGTAACAAATGGAAAGTCTACGAAATAGACCATCCGGATAGTTGAAATTACAAAAAAGTAATATAAATAAATGCTCTGGACTCTCTTGACCAATCAAAATGACACAAATGCACATGGCAGAGAACAGGCTGCTTTTCTCCGCTAGTGAAAAGTCCGATTTTTGCCATGATGGAACTGATTCAGTTAAGGTTTTCCTGGTGAGTGTTTTGCATTGTCTCAGGTCTTGTGCAAACTCTGTTAGTTGCGCGTCTGTAATTGCCATTTGGAACGGGGAGAATAGCATACCGATGTCAGGGCAGACAGGGGGGCTAATGCCGCGTTCACCTGCTCGTCAGAATTTCACATTTCCTAGTTGGAAAATGTGACTTTGTTTCATTCATATGCTTTTTGGCAGGAACAATTCTTCAACCAATAAGATTCTAGCAAACTTGATAAGCTAGGTAACATTTTTTTTGAAAAAGTCAGTGGTGAAACGTCGCAACTCGGTCCACTTATAATTCTGATTTGGAGGGTCGTTCAAGTGAAACTTCCCAGTTGGAACTAGGAATTTCCGATAACTCCGATAGCATGTGAACGTGATATAAATGCACAGCAGTAGCTCAACGCACGTTATAAAAACTACATTCAAAATGTTTTATTAAATTAAAGGCCCAGTGCAGTCAAATGTGATTTACTGTCTTTTATATACACTAAGTGTACAAAACATTAATATTGAGTTGGATCCCCTTTTGCCCTCAGAACAGCCTCAATTCGTCGGTGCATGGACTTTACAAGGTGTCGAAAGTGTTCCATAGGGATGTTCGCCAATGTTGACTCCAATGCTTCCCACAGTTGTGTCAAGTTGGCTGGATGTCCTTTGGATGGTGGACCATTCTTGATACACTCAAGCTGGTGTGCCTGGCACCTACAGTACTACCATACCCCATTCAAAGGGACTTAAATCTTTTGTCTTACCCATTCAATCTCTGAATGGCACACATACACAATCCATGTCTCGTGGCTTAAAAATAATTTTTTAACCTGTCTCCCCTTCTACGCTGATTTGAAGTGGATTTAATAAGGGATCATAGCTTTCACCTGGTCAGTCTGTCACGCATGTTTTGAGGCTATAGTTTGTAAGAAATTGTAAACAAACATTGGAGTAAAACAAGCTTATATTTTTGGTTCTGATGGGTAATGACAGTTGAACTAAGCTCATGAGGCATTTATACGTTTTTATATGTTCTCTTAAAAATCAATGAGTATAATTAATTCATAAGTCCAAAAATGGATGTAGCAACTCCTGATTTCCCCATTTAATTGTTATCCAGAAATTATTTAACTTTGAGATAAAAAGTCCAATGCAGCCATTTAAGTATTTAAAATGTCATGGTATATCCTTTTAGGTAACAATGTCACAAGGATAATTACATTTGTAATAACTTTTTCATTTTGAAAATAGGCCCAAAAAATAAATATAAAAAAACATGGCCACCCACTCAAGTAATCGAATACTAACATCTGTTTGGATATTCGATTAACTGCCCATCCCTAATCTTGATTTGGTATTCGCTGATCCTTTCTCCCCTCTCCCTCTGGTGCCCTCAGGGTCGTCACAGTGAGGCCTCCGAGGCGAGGGAGCTGGAGACCAAGTGGGCCCGGCTCATGGCTAGAGCCCACACCAAGGCCCCAGACCCCAACGTGCTCTCCTCGGCCCCTGGGGACGAAGAGGATAAGACCTACCTGCTCTTCACCACTGGCAGCCTTACCTACTCCCCCCACCAGATCGGCATCAAGCGGATCATGCCTGACCAGATGACCACGTCTGGGCCTGTTTTGGGGGAGGAGCGCAGTACTGACGAGTTCTTTGACTCTCTGGACCATGTGATCGACATTCACGGCCACATCATCGGCATGGGCTTGTCTCCAGACCACAGGTGAGTGAGTGTTAGTCATGAGTAGCAGTGAGAAGAGGCTGGATAACTTGGTTGCATGGCTACAGGGGCAAAGATGTGGCAGGAGGAGTGTACCTGAAACCCCTTGAATGACTGTCATAGTAACTATTTGTCTTACAAAATCACCTTGCTTTCCTCACTTTGTTTTTAATGCTGAACAAGTACACCTTGAACAAGTATGTCCATGCTGTTGTCCGTCTGTCCAGGTATCTGTATGTGAACAGTCGGGCGTGGCCGGCGGGCTGCGTGATCTCTGACCCCATGTCTCCGCCCCCCATTGCCGAGGAGATCGACCTGCACGTTATTGACCTGAAAAGCCTGCGGGAGGAGAGGCGGAGCCTGAGGGCCCACCGAGCCTTCACGCCCAACGACGAGTGCTTCTTCATCTTCCTTGACGTCAGCAGAGACTTTGTGGCCAGGTACGTATGTCAAGTCTGCTCTAACATTTACAGGCAGTATGGGGTCGCTATGGTTGTGTTTTATAAAGAATTTCAGATCCCTTTTTAAAAGTTGTCTGTGTAAAGATATTGGGTGTTTGTGTCGGATACTAACAGGGAGAAATTGTGTGGATTATATGAAGAACATGTCTTACCATATGCAGATTTTCTAATTTGATAACACCATAATCCTGTTCAGAATGAGTTTTATGAAGTTGAACTGAGCACAGAAATCACCTACTTTAGTCATTCACCAGTGACTGGTCTATCGCTCTCCCACTAGTGGCGCAGAGGACAAACACGGTTACATCTGGGACCGTCACTACAACATCTGCCTGGCGCGGCTGCAGCATGACGATGTGGTCAACTCTGTGGCCTTCAGCCCGGCCGACCAGGAGCTGCTGCTCTCCGCCAGCGACGACTCCACCATCAAGGTTTGGCGCTCGCCACGCATGGTCCGCCTGGCCCAGACGCCCGCCCGCCCCCCGCGCCCACGCAGCCTCCTCTCCTGGCTGGGCCGCAACAAGAAGACCACCTCTGTCAACGGGAAACCCTGAGACAGGCGGAAGGGGACTGGAGATGGTGGGGGGAAAGACTCATGGGTGACGCACTCTCCAGTAGTTATCTTCAGTGTGGGCAAATCACACTTTTACCTTGAACTCACTGTGTTATGGCTGCCTACACATTGTGGTACATATAACATCACCAAGGACGTGTGAGAGCTGGGGTAAGCCAGAAGGAGATGCAACAGTCCCCTCCATAAATGTCATTATTTAAGGTCACACCTAGCAAGGTGAATTGATTCTACAGTGAATATCATACTGTACAGACAAGTTCCTCCTGGACCTTTGCAAAGTCTGGGGGGAGACATTCATTTGATATAATGATCATGTTTCCAATTATTGAATGAACTACTAGAGAAGAAACATTGGAGAGGACTTCAGGAGAGAAAATTATAGTTTGTTCACTAAAGGAAGAGGAGAGATGTGGACACTAAAATATGGTCAAAGATCACCCCATTTCTTGTCTTCGGTTTTTATGTATTTCGCTCTGTGTCAATACACGAGTAATTATATATATTCTTTCACGTTTTTTTTATGTTGGGTTGTACCACCACATCAGTGTTGTCCTCAGATCTGCAATCATGACATCTGAAATGACCTCTCATTGGAGGTAAGGTAACTACAACCTTATCCCAGCTTTCGTCATGCATAAAAACATGTTGTAAAAGTTTGTTTTTAAATGTCTTTCTGTTTTTTTTTGTTTTCACAGGCTATTCTGCAACTTTACGCCAGCTTTGAGTGACTTTTTTAAAAAAATAAAGAAGAAATTCCTATCACTTTCATGATAGGTTCAATCTGTGAGTTCCTTGTCTTTAGTTATGATCAGAGCCAAACACACAAGTACTCAACCAAAGACAGATTCAACATATTAAGTTACCACAATTTCTTTAGGACAGAAGCAAAATAAGTTTTATTGTCAAAAGATCCATTATGTTTCAGGTAGTTTGTATTTTCTCCACAGTCAGTTATTTAGCTGTATCAGCTATAGGACTGTGGCAGTCATGAAATTTAGTCAGCTGTTTGTCATGCAAATGACTGCTGTTCTCATGGTAATGGTCTGTTAATTAAAAAACACGTTTAGCATCTCCATGAAAACAACCTGCTGCAAGCCGCTGATGCAAGCCTTTGGAACATCTACGTTTTAAAAAAGTAACAAATCCATTTAATATACCACATCACAATACATACGTTTTAGGCAGGTCTAAAGAAAATGTATTTCAGAAGGACAGAATTAGTTGGCCTACGGGTTATTTGGCTATGGGATGTAGGCTAGTTTGTTTAGCAGACAGGATATGCTAAAGTTCCATGCCATTATTTTATTGTAAGAATATAATTGAACTTAGCTGAATAAAATAAAGGATATTTTTCCCATTCCAGAGCGAGTGTGCATATGAAGTGGCTATGTTGAGTGTGAAAGTGATTACAGGTCCTACACACTTTGGCAACTTTAGTTGTGAATGATACAAAACTTGGAATGTCTTAGAAATATAACAATTCTCTATTACTGAGCTATTCAAAATCAAATACTAATTTACTATAATTGTAGGCTAACTAAGCCTGCCTGCACAATCAATGAACCAACAACATCACTTAGGCCTATATGCTCTCTCGCAGACTCATGGATAGAACGTTTGGAGCGTAGCATCAGGTAACCAGTCCATCCAGTATGCATCATAATACAGTCCACACTCAAAGGCCATTATTAGAATTTGTTTAATTTGAGTATAGGTTAGACAAAGTATGTACCAAAGACATCTTAAATTTGTTTTTTCAGATTATTTTTCTGTCACGTGTACTGTGAGGTAGGCTTGTATAATTACTTGTATAATGGCACCTGTGTAGGTTGGTGGAAATCCCCATCACTGAGAATGAGGGGGTCATCATTCTGTAGATGTGTGGAAATTATCCAACCATTATGTAGAATATAATAAACTACATTTCTCAATCTGACTCCAATATGTGAATACATGCAACAGGCCCTGTACATCTCTGGAGCAATCTAGTCAAGGTAGCGAGCCTTACATCACATCTCAGTATGACTATAATGAGCATGTCTAACTTGCACCATTATGCAGTTATTAAGAGATACATATAGCTAATCGTGGCTATATTGAGTCATCATGCTGGGTCTCAGTGCCTGCACGTTGCAAGTATATCACCTTCTCTCACTCTTCCACTACAACGGTCTTAAGTGAGTTGCGTACTAACAACGCATGTCCAGAGTGCATAGGAAGAGATTAAGGGTATTTTCACATATAGTCCTCTTTAAATGGGGTGGCAGGTAGCCTAGTGGTTAGAGCATTGGGCCAGAAACCGAGGTTGCTAGATCAAATCCCAGAGCAGACATGGTAAAAAATCTGTCATTCTGTCCCTGAACAAAGGGCAGCTAACCCACTGTTCCCGGTAGGCCGTTATTGTAATTAAGAATTTGTTCTTAACTGACTTGCCTAATTAAATAAAGGTTAAAAAAATGAATCCAACTCAGGGGTAAAAAGAAAAGCTAAAGAACTCAGTCCTTGACTTTAAACTCTTACCAGGTCACTTCACCTATTTTGTGCTCAGAGTCCTCTTTGCATTCATATTGCTATGTTAAGGGACCAACATCTTTTTCCAACATTCACTCAATGCACTCTGGGTTTTTACAAAGTGCAGGACAAGTCATTCCACCAGAACATGTTATTGGACAGCTACAGTATACCCCTTTCTGTGTTTACAAATATTGCTGCATATTGCAAATCAACTAAACTCAGCAACAACAAAAAAAGAAACATCCTCTCACTATCAACTGCGTTTATTTTCAGCAAACTTAACATGTGTAAATATTTGTATGAACATAACAAGATTCAACAACTGAGACATAAACTGAACAAGTTCCACAGACATGTGATGAACAGAAATGGAATAATGTGTCCCTGAACAAAGGGGGGGGTCAAAATCAAAAGTAACAGTCAGTCTCTGATGTGGCCACCAGCCGCATTAAGTACTGCATTGCATTTCCTCCTCATGGACTGCACCAGATTTGCCAGTTCTTGCTGTGAGATGTTACCCCACTCTTCCACCAAGGCACCTGCAAGTTCCCGGACATTTCTGGGAGGAATGGCCCTAGCCCTCACCCTCCGATCCAATAGGTTCCAGACGTGCTCAATGGGATTGAGATCCAGGCTCTTCGCTGGCTTTCTTACTGCCGCCAAGAGTCGAGCACATCTGTGCGTGATGGCAGTGTGTTGTTTACTTGAAAACAACATTTTGGAAGCTAATAGATTGCATTTAGTTAAAAGATTAGACATAATTGTAATCAGAAGATACTATTAACATGTAAATATGATTGTTAACAGAATGCACAGCAAAATAATAACTGCAGATTAAATTAAAAGTTGTACACCCATAGAGCTAGAATTGATTTTGTACCTGATGTTGTGATTCTCACCAAATATGTTGTTGTCTTCTCACACTATTCAAACCCCACAAGTGAATAAAACAGCTTATGTAGCTCTCTTTATAGATCACATATTGCAAACAAATAATCTGAACTAAAATCTCCACACATATTTTGGAATTTCTGTGCTTCCTTGACAATCGCTAACCAATATCCCAAAACAGCATGTTTTTTTCTGAGAGCCTGCACATCATCATCTTCCCTCTTGTGTGGTTCCAATGTGAGAGGTTATTTGTATTTGTATTTTTTATGGACCCCCATTAGCAGCAGCAGATACTCTTCCTGGGGTCCAGCAAAATTAAGGCAGTTTATACAATATTAAAAACATTACAATACATCCACAGATTTCACAACACACTGTGTGCCTTCAGGCCCCTACTCCACCACTACCACATATCTACAGTACTAAATCCATGTGTGTGTATAGTGCGTATCTTATCACGTGTGTGTGTGTGTTTGTGTCTGTGCCAATGTTTGTGTTGCTTCACAGTCCCCGCTGTTCCATAAGGTGTTTTTTTATCTGTTTTTTAAATCAAATTTGACTGCTTGCGTCAGTTACTTGATGTGGAATAGAGTTCCATGTAGTCACGGCTCTATGTAGTACTGTGTGCCTCCCATAGTCTGTTCTGGACTTGGGGACTGTGAAGAGACCTCTTGTGGCATGTCTTGTGGGGTATGCATGGGTGTCCGAGCTGTGTGCCAGTAGTTTAGACAGACAGCTCAGTGCATTCAACATGTTGATACCTCTCATAAATAAAAGTAGTGATGAAGTCAATCTCTCCTCTACTTTCAGCCAGGAGAGATCTACATGCATATTATTAATATTAGCTCTCTGTGTACATCCAAGGGCCAGCCGTGCTACCCGGTTAAGTGAGTATTTTGTTCCAAATACAATGCTTTTAGTTTTAGAAATATTTAGGACTAACTTATTCCTTGCCACCCATTCTGAAACTAACTGCAGCTCTTTGTTGAGTGTTGCAGTCCTTTCAGTCGCTGCAGTAGCTGACGTGTATAGTGTTGAGTCATCCGCATACAAAGACACTCTGGCTTTAGTCAAAGTCACTGAAGTCTAACAAGACAGCCCCCACACAATAATTTTATTATCAATTTCTCTCAGCCAATCATCAGTCATTTGTAAGTGCTGTGCTTGTTGAGTGTCCTTCCCTATAAGCATGCTGAAATTCTGTTGTCAATTTGTTTACTGTGAAATAGCATTGTATCTGGTCAAACACAATTTTTTCCAGAAGTTTACTAAGGGTTGGTAACAGGCTGATTGGTCTGCTATTTGAGCCAGTAAAGGGGGCTTTTGTGAAGAGGGCATGACAAAGCCTATTCCCCCTCAGCAGACTGAAAAGATTTGGCATGGGTCCTCAGATCTTCAAAAGGTTCTACATCTGCAACATCGAGAGCATCCTGACTGGTTGCATCACTGCCTGGTACGGCAACTGCTCGGCCTCCAACCGCAAGGCACTACAGAGGGCAGTGCGTACGGCCCAGTACATCACTGGGGCTAAGCTGCCTGCCATCCAGGACCTCTACACCAGGCGGTGTCAGAGGAAGGCTCTAAAAATTGCCAAAGGCCCCAGCTACTACCGCATGACAAGCGGTACCGGAGTGCCAAGTCTAGGACAAAAAGGCTTCTCAACAGTTTTTACCTCCAAGCCATAAGACTCCTGAACAGGTAATCAAATGGCTACCCAGACTATTTGCATTGTGTCCCCCCCACCACCCGCCAACCCCTCTTTTACGCAACTGCTACTCTCTGTTTATCATATATGCATAGCCACTTTAACCATACCTACATGTACTTACTACCTCAGTTAGCCCAACTAACCGGTGCCTGTATATAGCCTCGCTACTGTTATTTTTCACTGTTTTTTTACTGTTGTTTTTTATTTCTTTACTTATCTATTGTTCACCTAATACCTATTTTTTACTTACAAATTGTACTGTTGGTTAGGACCTGTAAGTAAGCATTTCACTGTAAGGTCTACACATGTTGTATTCGGCGCATGTGACAAATAAACTTTGATTGGATTTACTATTCTTGGGTAGCGGAATGACTTTGGTTTCCCAACCAGGCCTGAGGGCACACGCTCTCTGGTAGGCTTAAATTGAAGATGTGGCAAATAGGAGTGGCAATATCATCTGCTATTATCCTCAGTCATTTTCTATCTACGTTGTCAGACCCCGGTGGCTTGTTATTCTTGATAGACAACAATAATTTCTTGACCTCTTCCACACTAACTTTACGGAATTCAGAAGTACAATTATTTTCTTTCATAATTTGATCAGTTATACTTGGATGTGTAGTGTCAGCGTTTGTTGCTGGCATGTCATCCCTATGTTTGCTTATCTTGCCAATGAAAAAGTAATTAAAGTAGTTGGCAATATCAGTGGGCTTTGTGATGAATGAGCCATCTGATTCAATGAATGAAGGAGCTTCCCAAAATTATTTTATTCCCAAAATGTCATTTAAGGTGCTCCAACTCTTTTTACTATCATTCTTTATATAAATTATCTTTGTTTCATAGTGTAGTTTATTTTTATTTAGTTTTGTCACATGATTTCTTAATTTGCAGTACGTTTGCCAATCAGTTGGGCTGCCATACTTAATTACATTTACATTTACATTTTAGTCATTTAGCAGACGCTCTTATCCAGAGCGACTTACAGTAGAGTGCATACATTTTATTACATTTTACATACTGAGACAAGGATATCCCTACCGGCCAAACCCTCCCTAACCCGGACGACGCTATGCCAATTGTGCGTCGCCCCACGGACCTCCCGGTTGCGGCCGGCTGCGACAGAGCCTGGGCGTGAACCCAGAGACTCTGGTGGCGCAGCTAGCACTGCGATGCAGTGCCCTAGACCACTGCGCCACCTGGGAGACCATAATTGCCATACCTTTTGCCTCATCCCTCTCAACCATACAATTTTTCAATTCCTCATCAATCCAAGGGGATTTAACAGTTTTTAACAGTCATTTTCTTAAATGGGTGCGTGCTTATTAGTAACTGGAATAAGTAGTTTCATAAATGCGTCAAGTGCAGCGTCTGGTTGCTCCTCATTACACACCACAGCAAATATTATTTACATCATCAGCATATGAATCACCACAAAACTTATTGTATGACCTCTTATACACTATATTACGCCCAGCCTTTGGAACTTTGGTTTTCCTAGATATGGCTACTATATTGTGATCACTACATCCTAATGATTTGTATAGTGCTTTAAAGCAAATATCTGCAGCATTAGTAAAGATGTGATCAATACATGTTGATGATTTAATTCCTTGGGTTATGGCAGAGGAAACGGTGTTGCAGTATTCTAGTATCAGGTGCGGGAATAATGACAAGCGAACCTGAGTGGCTTTGTGTTCATATTGCCCTAAAAAAGGGAACCGGACCGAGAAGTTCAAGTGCACAGAACTCAGACCACATCACGAGATGGTCTCAGTTCGGTTCGCTTCTGGGGCTCTTTAGAGGGGTATTAGTTCCTTTGGAGTGTGCACACTGAAAAAATTATTAAGCAAACTGCACTTAGTTCACAAAAATTGTCTGAAAGGGACCAAGTGTGAAAACATCTTGAGGTGATTCAATGGTCAAGTGGAATTTTACTGCTGGTGTGGCAGTAATAAGGTCACTGCAACAGCCCTAATCAGGTACAACAGTCATTCCTTTTTTTGGAACATATTTCTCACACACACACACACACACACACACACACACACACACACACACACACACACACACACACACACACACACACACACACACACACACACACACACACACACACACACACACACACACAATCTTAGTCTGTCAATTTAATGGATGTGATAATTAAAGATTCATACTAGATCTACATGAACACATGCAGAAACGTAATCATAAATGCTTAACCATAAGTGCTTCAGTAAATCACACATAGATAACGAATGACCCAGAATAATGTTAAGTGAAGGCGATCTACTTGTAGCATGTGTTAATGTTTAGATCTATATTGTTTTTCTTCACTTTACACAAGAAAGAGAGCCTGTCACAAGTAAATAACATTCAGAAACACTCCATTGTTATATTCAATACAATTGCTTATATCAGGGATTGGCAACTTTGATGAGGGTGGGGCCAACAAAAAAACAGAACTAATGAGGGTCCACAGTTTCCTTGTGGCTCTGCGTACCCACATCCATACACACACCCCCCACCCGAACCAATTATTTTCTTTATTGGTCCACAGGCCTACAAAAGGGGACCGCGGGACACCAGTTTCCCATCCCTGGCATATATAATAGCTTGCTAAAGGGTATTTATGAGTGAGCTCACTATCTAGAAATAAGCTTGTTATTTGAGAGTAAAGATGCATTTAGTATTTGAAAAGAGAAGGAGCTTCCTCAGCTTATCACTTTATAACATAGTTATCTTATATAATTCATTTATCATATGATAATGTATATATATATATAATAATGTATTGAATCATATCTTTACTTTATATGCCTATGCTGTGGTGTACTTATGCACACCATACAGTAGTGTATATACAGTGCATTCGGAAAGTATTCAGACCCCTTCCCTTTTTCCACATTTTGTTTCGTTACAGCCTTATTCTAAAATTGATTAAATCCTCATTAATCTACACACAATACCCCATAATGACTTTTTTACAAAGTTATAAAAAATGAAAAACAGAAATAACTGATTTACATAAATATTCAGTCCCTTTGCTATGAGATTTGAAATTGAGCTCAGCTGCATCTTCCTTCCATTGATCATCCTTGAGATGTTTCTACAACTTGATTGGACATGATTTGGTAAGGTCCCACTGCCTGCTTGGAGTTAGCTAACATGCACCTAAAGGACTCTGACCAAGATTCTCTGGGCTGATGAAACCAACATTGAACTCTTTGGCCTGAATGCCAAGCGTCACGTCTGGAGGAAACCTGGCACTACAGCATCATGCTGCATCTGCTCTTTCAGTGGCAAGGACTGGGAGACTAGTCAGGATCGAGGAAAAGATGAACAGAGCAAAGTACAGAGAGATCCTTGATAAAAACCTGCTCCAGAGTGTTCAGGACCTCAGACTGGGGCAAAGGTTCATCTTCCAACAGGACAACGACCTTAAGCACACAGCCAAGACAACACAGGAGTGGCTTCGGGACAAGTCTCTGAATGTCCTTGAGTGGCCCAGCCAGAGCCTGGACTTGAACATCTTTGGAGAAACCTGAAATTAGTTGTTCAGCAACACTCCCCATCCAACCTGATAGAGCTTGGGAGGATCTGCACAGAATAATAGGAGAAACTCACCAAATACAGGTGTGCCAAGCTTGTAGCGTCATAACCAAGAAGACTCAAGACTGTAATCGCTGCCAAAAGGTGCTTCAACTAAGTACTGAGTAAAGGGTCTGAATACTAATGTAAATGTAATATTTAAGTTTTATTTTTAATACATTTGCAAACATTTCTAAAAAACAGTTTTTGCTTTGTCATTATGGGGTATTGTGTGTAGATTGATGAAGAACAAAAAATATTTAAACAGTTTTAGAATAAGGCTGTAACGTAACAAAATGTGGAAAAAGACAAGGGGTCTGAATACTTTACGAATGCACTGCGTGTGAGATATGTATGTATATATTATTTAGAGGCAGTGGTTATCTAGCCGGCTAACAGCATTAGATGTTAAAAGTATATTTTGCCGGTAAGGTTACTCATTTTCTAGTGAAAAATACTTTCGCAAACATTTTTATAAAACATTAGCAAATAACACTACTGATCTTTTAAAATCAGTGAGAAATAGGCTGAGCGAGAGGGCCAATAGAACCCCACAGTGAAGGTGTCATAATACCCATAAAACATAGCGGTCAAACAGGGAAATGGTTCCAATCATTTTCACACTATTCTTTCTTCCCATAGGGGATTTTAGACACACTTAAATTCAGGGATGTTTCGTGTAGGCTTACCCTGGCGGGACATTTTGACAACCACATAAATCTCTGTTGGACAAGGTGACTTATCAATATATTCTGCTCTATTTACTTGCAGAAAATAAATTACTAATTGGCATCAACGTAGACATAATGCAAAACTACAAATCCCTGCAAGCTCCTGCACGTCATCTCTAGGTGACACCTTTGCTAACAGGTATTGTGTCAATTTAAAACTTGCACTAGACAGTTCACAGAATTGTCCATTTAAAGAAATGTAGCCAATTTATTCATTACTACATTCCGCTAACATTAGTTAATCCAGACATTATTACCTTTGCCTCGATTCGGCAGTCTCGTCCAGATAATCGTGGCATTTGTAGTCCTTTATGATAGCCACATTAGCAGCTAATTAGCATTGAATTTGGGGGGGGGTAAATACAGGTGAGTATATCTATAAAAGTCACCTTGTCCTAGAGAGATTTACACAGTTATCAAAACGTCACGCCAGTGTAAGCCTACATGAAACAAACCCCTTATTTTAAGTGGTTCTAAAATCTCCCATGGGAAAAATTAATGGTGAAAAAACGATTGGAACCATTTCCCTGTTTGACTGCTAGGTTTTATGGGTATTATGACTCATACTGTGGTCCTCTATTCAAGCATTGGTTCAGTCCACCACAATTTGCATGTTTATGTAAAGGATGTTGAGACTTATTAATTCAAGGCAATGGTGTCCAATCTACTGATCTCTCTTTTCGTTACCAGTGAAGGGCGCTCCATTGTCCCATATGCGAGATCTATTTCTGACATCCACTATAAGTCTCTGTAACTATTACTTTAAACATTACAGTGTGAACTATGGTGAACAATACGTCACTCGTAGATGGCCCATATGGGGGGGCTAGACCCTCCATTGCAATCTGATTACCAATATGTTGGAAATCACCTGTAAATGCCTTATCATGCAACTGGTGGTGCCTCCTGCACACTTGATGGTTCCACAATTTACAATATCTATATAATCCTGCAGATCTGACGAACGCTTGAGATAGCGCTCTCCCTGAGAGAATTTTTGACCCACCTGAGAGAATGCAAGTTTTCATTCAAATGCTGTTAGCTGGCTAAATAGACACTGCCTAGATTATGCTTATAATTATATTATATTATTTAATAGTATTATATAATTTAATGTATTTTATGGTCATAAGTCATAATTTTGTGTGTTCTTCTGCTGTGCATTTTTGGGCCTTTAACTACCACTTCCAGTTTCTTCAGACCTTTGACTACCACTTCTAGTTTCTACAGGCCTTTGACTTCCACAGTCACTACAGGCCTGTGAGGTCTACAATGGCCTTGATGAAAATGGTGTCATCCCTAAGATAGGAGCTCTTGCCTGCCAGTTTAGCCAATGGGCAGAAGAGTGGGCAGCCACTGGCTATGTTCATCTCACTGATTGGTCGCTGGAAAGAGGTGGAGCTTACATCAGGCCGGAAGGCATCAATGATATGCTCCCTGTTATTCTGATCCAGCAGCATCAGTGTCACCTACAGGGAAGAGAACAAGGAAAGAGGACGGAGATTTAATATTTAGTTTTTACTATAATGCATTTTGTTGTAGTTACTAATGTTAGACACAGGTAACAGCCAAAATAAAGGAAACACAAACAAAGTGTCTTAATAGGGTGTTGAGCCAGAACAGCTTCAATGCACCTTGTCATAGGTTCTAGTGCCTGGAATTCTATTGGAAAGCTCATGCTTTCAATAAACTTTGTATCCCTTATTTACTCAAGTCTTACCTTCTGACTGAAGGGCCATTTGAGAAGAGCGTCACACTTGCCCCTCATCACCACGAAGAAAAGAGAAAGGTGAGTCCCTCGACCCGTTCCGTCCCCATTCAGATACAGTCTCAGACACATCTTATAGCCATATTTACTTGAGTAGAATGCTACGGGATAAGAGGAACTATATTAGAATCACAGTATGTGCATCTGTGACTTATTGAGTCACTTGTGGTAAAAATGAGTGCATGCTTGTGGAATTACATTGCCATAAATGTGCATTTCCATAGAGTATGGTATACTTATGATACACTAAAGAGCAAGGACATTAAAGGAAAGATATCATATCAGATTTTCCTAAATGAAAATAGGATTTTCAAGTCAAAGCCAGTCAACTTGTAACTGCAGGCCTTAAGGACCGGTGAATAACATAAGAATAAAATAATCAGGGCAGATCTAACCTGGTGAGAACATAGCGGGTGTTCGCCCGGCCACAGCGTCCTGGCGGCGGCGTGAGAAGTCGGCGATCTTCCAGACAAAGACACCATCAAAGGTGCAAAACTGGAGTTCTCTCAGAGTCTGGTCTGTCTCAGCCAGTTGTAGGTCCCGCATGGTGAGAGTACGCTCTAGTTGACGTACCTTGTTGCCGAGGTTCTCAATCTTGTCTTGGTCTAGACGATGTTGCCGTGAGAAGGCCTCTAAAGTGAGAGAACTCCTCTCCACTTCCCTGTTCAGTACACACACTATATTCTCCAGTGCTCTCACCTGCAGGAACACAACACAGAGAATACAATGAAGACAAGTCCTTCATTATGTGTTACTGCATCTGCAACATCTCTGTATAGATTAGTATTCAGGCCATCTGTAAGAGTTCAATAACAAGTAGGATGCCAATCCATTTTATCATTTAACAGCTTGGTTGAAATTGTTCTGTTAAACAAGGGAAGCTTTAAAAATATATATATAAGACAACAGTAGCTTCCGTAGTATTTCCTATTCATCAAATGCATCAGACCAAATTAAGCCCACCTTGTGGTCAAGACCAAAGGTCTGTCCGGAGGCAGCGGCTCCTCCCCCATCTGTGGCTGCAGTAGCTGTGGCTCCATCCTCGGGAGCGCGGTACAGGCCCAGCCCAGAGTCCTCCTGCCACTCCCCCAGCCCTGGGGCCTCTGGACGTTGAAGCCGCACCAGAGGCATCGTCGCCAGGATCAGACGCATGTGCTCCATGACACTAGTCTGCTCGTGGTCACTGTGCTTCCCATTATCAATCTGTGGTGACACAACACAAAGCGTTAAGCACATTGAGTTAACTAGTCTGTATCATACTGTTCAGTGTCAATTTTAGATGCCCTTCAATATTGAGATTCAAGCTGGAGTTCAATTGTAGGGGACTGCACATAAAGCTCAGAACATTTACTCTCAAACACTAGATGTCTCTTTTGAGACGTCTCTCTGTTGAGGGTGTGTCTAATACCCAAGAAAATATGTGGACACCTGCTCGTCAAACATCTCATTCCAAAATCATGGGCATTAACATGGAGTTGGTTCCCCCTTTGCTGCTATAACAGCCTCCACTCTTCTGGGAAGGCTTTCCACTAGATGTTGGAACATTGCTGCGTGGACTTGCTTCCATTTAGCCACAAGAGCATTAATGAGGTGTTGGGAGATTAGGACTGGCTTCGCAGTCGGCGTTCCAATTCATCCCAAATGTGTTCGATGGGATTGATGTCAGGGCTCTGTGCAGGCCAGTCAATTTCTTCCACACCGATCTCGACAAACCATTTCTGTGTGGACCTCGCTTTGTGAAAGCCGACATTGTCATGCTGAAACAGGAAAGGGCCTTCCTCAAACTGTTGTTGCCACAAAGTTGGAAGCACAGAATCATATAGAATGTCATTGTATGATGTAGCATTAAGATTTCCCTTCACTGGAACTAAGGGGCCTGGCCCGAACCATGAAAAACATCCCGAGACCATTATTCCTCCTCCAAAAATCTTTACATTTGCATTCAGGCAGTAGCATTCTCTTGGCATCCGCCAAACGCAGATCCGTCCGTTGGACTGCCACAACGGTGAAGCGTAAATAAACACTCCAGAGAACGCGTTTCCACTGCTACAGAGTCCAATGGAGGCAAGCTTAACACCAACAAACAATTATTGTGCTGATGTTGCTTCCAGAGGCAGTTTGGAACGCAGTAGGGTTAGGGTTTGGGTGAGTGTTACTAGGTTGGATACTACTTGTGCCTCAACCAAGAAGTTGCCACAAGTGTCTAATTATAGAGGTCTAACTATAAACCAAACAATCAACAGAACATTGTTCACTGTCTGCATGCCATGGAGTAGTCAAGGTGACTCAGAAAAACAAGAGGAAAGAGGGGATTTTTCTTGATCCAAACGACTACAAATTTAGCCAGATTTATTTGACTGTCAAATGAGGGCAAGACATAGGAAAATACTGAGAAAAACAAACCAGTTTCCTCTGACAAACAGGAAACCGTAATCAAGAGCTGTCTGGGACATTACAATCAAATATATGCATTTTTCAAATATCTAAGAAGGCCATCATCATATACTGTAGATAAAACCTTATCTGAATAGATATATTTGATTTTCTATACACACCACAACCTTGCAGCCGACCTCACTGAACGGACATGCAGTCTTAGACTTGGCACAGGATCTGCTGTGATCTAGAAACTGCAGGGAGAGAAGAGAAAGAGAAAGATCAGGGTTATGGAGATTAAATTGGGGCTTAACCCTGAAAATAACCAGCATTATTTCAAATGTGAAAGTAGATGACTGTTGAGACAGAATAAAATAACCTAAGTTCAAAGGGCTAACTCAAACAAAGTGCCACTACCTTCTTAGTTCTGTTATGAGAAGACTTCATAGTGAGACCTACTTCGACTAAAGAGTGATAAATGAGTCTGTTCATGCTCTGGCCTACTCCACTTGACTAGGCAACAATGTATATTTATTGAAAGCAGAAACTGTACAGCACCAAGGCTGATAAGATACGATTAAAGGACACAGTAGAGGACAGACCTTTTCCCGTGGGATCTTTTTCTTTCCACAGTCCTTGCACTGCATGGGAAACTTCTGGCAGATTTCATCATGAGCCTGTAATAGATAAGGAGTGGGAGTTTGTATGAGAATATCAGTTCATCTCAGAATCAACACATTCCATAACCATCTCATCAGAATCGGACTCTCTGGAGTACTGTATCCACTTGTACATTTGTTGGCCATTGGTGTTCTCCAAATAAGCGTCTCACCTTGATTTCCTTGAAGTTGAAGGAGACTTTGCAGTACTTGCAGTTCAATGTCCTTGCTTCACATTCTCTCTCATTATGCCTCTCTTTTTCACTGCGCAGGATAAGGACCTGGCAGGTTTCACATGGTACTCGTTCATACTCACACTTGCCCTCGTGTTGTGCCTGGGAAACAAAAACAGAGTTTTACCACTGACCATTTGCAGAAACGTGTAGCAGTATTAACCCAATGAGTCCCACCGTAACACCGGTGCGTTTTTGACTTTAACCCCTTTTAAACATAATGTGTTTGAGCTACAGACAGTTTGGGTTGTACCATTGGATTTCTTCTGCATCCATAGATACCAACCATTAATCTGTGGGATTAACAGGGGCTAAACGAGACCAGTGTTTTTGAGACAATGGCGGATCCTGAAGGGGCCCGGGCCAGGTCTTTTTTTTCACAGAAAACGTCTGTAGAGTCCTAATGGTTTGAGCTACAAACTACTAAAAGCTATCTATGAAAAGCTGAGACTCTCACCAACATGCAACATGTTCTGCTCTATGATGCTCACAAGCTACACAAGAGTGGTGTTGGATTCGGGTAAACTTTTAACATTGAGATATTAAAGACATGATAGATCAGACGCATAGTGTATAAGGAGTGAAAGATAATGGGTCTCTGTAGAAAGAAAGATGGCTTTGGGAATGTGTTTGGTGGACGGGAGGAGATCACAGCATTGCTATAGAGGAAGCGGATGGACATCTGTGGATTAGGCGAAGGAGGGGTTGAGGTCAGGTCAGATCCCCTGAAGGGAGTAATAATGGTTTACATCCTATTACCCTCTTCCTGTGGAACCATAAGATGTAAGGATTGGAGAGAAGGAGGAGTATCTAAAGTGGAGTATATATACTTATGATGGTGAGAACAGGTTTTTGTCTGAATTACAGCTGTAATGACCCTTTGGGAAGAATTAAACTTGGTTAAGCTTCTCTAGTGTCCGTGAGTTATTTACTCTGAAAAATTAGAACCTAACAGTGGTTTAAAAGGTAAGGAAGGGGTTAAACCTCTTCAGTCCCGAAATCCCAGCAAAAATAGGCTTTTCATTTATCTGACCTTCATTTATCTGCATGTCCAGCCCTTATATTTAGCCTCACAATGAAGTGTTTTACTATTTTATTTTCAGGACAAACAGGGCTACAAGTAGAAAACAAAACAACTTGACATAAACAGTTGCATCCATGAGTTTTATAGACAAATGTCAATATAAAAATAAGGTCCGTCAAAGCAAAAACTTGATAAAAATGAATTTATATGAATGCTGTAAGTACAGACATCACTGGGAAATGAATGTCCAACTAGTCAGTGACAAGTGTTTGGAGCTTGACAGTAACTATGTGAGCTAATTACAGTATTATAGACACTATGTCCTGGGATTTCCTATGATCTATGTAGAATAAGAAAGGACAACCAAAACCAGCCACTGTAGTCTGTGTTAATCTTTATCCTTGCATGCATTTGCATGTTTTAAGATTGAGCGTGCAATATATACATTTCTTTGTCAAATGTAATGTCAATGGAAATTCCTGACACAAAAAGAGTGGCTTTAAAGCAAATGCCATTTAGAAGTAATTAGCTGAGCCACTTCAGAAAGAAAACCAGAGTGCCCCGCCTCAGCTGACACATCAGCTGAGATGGTAACAATTAGAGGTGAGTATCAATCATGCCTATCCAGAGCTTTCCTAGATATCACCGCGCCCTATCGGATCTTGAGGTTGGCTAAACAACCTATGCCCTCTATTCAGGATTGGACAGAATCCTAGAGGTCCTCTACGCTCAAGATACACAGTGCATTCGGAAAGTATATGCACAGCTATTTTCAGGTCTCTCCAGAGATGTTCGATCGGGTTCAAGTCCGGGCTCTGGCTGGGTCACTCAAGGACATTCAGAGACTTGTCCCGAAGCCACTCCAGCGTTGTCTTGGCTGTGTGCTTAGGGTCGTTGTCCTGTTGGAGGGCAAACATTCGCCCAAGTTTAAGGTCCTGAGCGCTCTGGAGCAGGTTTTCATCAAGGATCTCTCTGTAGTTTGCTCCGTTCATCTTTTCCTCAATCCTGACTAGTCTCCCAATCCTTGCCGCTGAAAAACATCCCCACAGCATGATGCTGCCACCATCATGCTTCACCGTAGGGATGTCGTCAGGTTTCTTCCAGACGTGACGCTTGGCATTCAGGCCAAAGAGTTATATCTTGGTTTCATCAGAGAGCCTTGTGGTTCCAAACTTCTTCCATTTAAGAATGATGGAGGCCACTGTGTTCTTGGGGACCTTCAATGCTTCAGAAATGTTTTGGTACCCTTCCCCAGATCTGTGCCTTGACACAACCCTGTCTCGGATCTCTATGGACAATTCCTTCGACCTCATGGCTTGGTTTTTGCTCTGACATGCACTGTCAACTGTGGGACCTTATATAGACAGGTGTGTGCCTTTCCAAATCATGTCCAATCAATTGAATTTACCACGGGTGGACTCCAATCAAATTGTAGAAATATCTCAAGGAAACATGATGCACCTGAGCAAAATGTTGAGTCTCATAGCAAAGGGTCTGAATACTTTATATAAATAAGTTATTTCTGTTTTTTTATTTGTAATAAATGTGCAAAATAAAATATATATATTTTTTCGCTTTGTCATTATGGGGTGTTGTGTGTAGATTGATGAGGAAAATGTTTTATTTTCGAATAAGACTAACGTGGAAAAAGGGAAGAGGTCTGAAAACTTTTCAAAAGCACTGTATCCACTCCCATGGGGATTTCCGATGAGTTGGTTGCCCCAGCCGAACCACCGGGTAAGGCTCCAGCTAAGAAACGTGGGTGTTCCAACACTGGCAAGCAGGCGAAGAAAGTAAAACATTCTAAGCTTCTGCCCATGCATGGGTCCAGTTAGACTTCCGACCCGGTTCTTTCAGCCCTCGTAGACAACAAAGTTAGACATCTAGATTGCCCTTCGTGTTGTACCATTTTTGGTAGTCGATTTCCCTAGCTCTCCTCCGGCTCACTCCATCTCCAAGCTTATAGACACATTCTCGTCTCTTGGCATGCCCCGCTCTGATGAGAACTATACCCCTCAAGTGTTTAGGTATTAACCTAGACAACAAGTCAATGCAGGCTTCTCTACCGCGAGAGAAACGCTCTCGCATTAGAGACGTCATGAAATATTTTGTCAACACAAAATATGTCACCATGCGTGAACTACGGTCCCTTTTAGGTCATTTTAATTTTACCATATGTATCATTCCCCATGGACGTGTCTAGGCTTTTCGATTTAGCAAAAACGGTGGCAAATCTCCACGATGTCATTGTTCTGGATGAGGGATGCCAATCCGACCTGCGTTTCTTGTCTATGATGTACGATAATTGGAATGGCATTTCTTTCTTTTATAATGACTTTGTGGAACATCAGCCTCTCTCGGATTCTATATGGAGGCTGATCCCTCTGCAGTTTTAATAAAAAATTAAAGAATCTAATGGTTTTATGGAACATGGCCTATTGAAATGTAATCCCCGTACTCAGAGCCTTGTTCGAATTGTATCACTTTGTTATAGCATGCCTACTCGGGCAGGCAGTGGTCTAAGAGAAGGATTTCTGTGTTCTTTGAGAATTAAGCTACAGTTCATATGATTAATATGGTTAGACCCTCAGTTCCCTTTATCAATAGACTTCTCAGGTGCTTAACTTGGACTTGCATTTTAGATAACACAGCTGACGCCCTCTCTCGCTTTAAAATCTCAGGAGTTCCCCGAATTGCGCCCAGATTCCCTGCCAATCGGTCTGCCATGGCCAGCCTTCCCACTTACGGTGCTAGACTAGACCCCACCCTGCATCATATTTGAGCAAAGCTTCTCATTACATGAGAATGGGTTGGCAAAATCTACATTGACAGCCTATGATTCTGCCTGGTATTATTTTTATTCTTTCTGTGCTGCTTTCTCGACTTGACTGTCAATATATACCTGGTGTGTACCTTTACTGTTCACTGCTTCGAATCACGCAAGTTGCAGCCTTCTACCCGATGTCTACCAGATGCATATGCGTTTTGTTTTGCCGGATGTCTGGTCCGCATTTTCTGTACTTGAAGCACGTGCTTCGCTTTTCAACTAGCTAAAAGCTAGCTAGTTGGAGTCTGTGTGTGTACTTTCGTTCACTGTGTTGTTTTTATTTATTTATTTTATTTTACCTTTATTTAACTAGGCAAGTCAGTTAAGAACAAATTATTATTTACAATGATGGCCTACCAAAAGGCAAAAGACCTCCTGCAGGAATTGGGGCTGGGATTAAAAATAAAATTAAAAATAACATATAAGCACAAAACATGGTACAAACATTATTGGGCACAGACAACAGCACAAAGGGCAAGAAGGTAGAGACAACAATACATCATGCAAAGCAGCCACAACTGTCAGTAAGAGTGTCCATGACTGAGTCTTTGAATGAAGAGATTGAGATAAAACTGTTCAGTTTGAGTGTTTGTTGCAGCTCGTTCCAGTCGCTAGCTGCAGAGAACTGAAAAGACGAGCGACCCAGGGATGTGTGTGCTTTGGGGACCTTTTAACAGAACGTGACTGGCAGAACAGGTTTTGTATGTGGAGGATGAGGGCTGCAGTAGATATCTCAGATAGGGGGAGTGAGGCTAAGAGGGTTTTATAAATAAGCATCAACCAGTGGGTCTTGCGACAGGTATACAGAGATGACCAGTTTACAGAGGAGTATAGAGTGCAGTGATGTGTCCTATAAGGAGCATCAGTGGCAAATCTGATGGCCGAATGGTAAAAAACAACTAGATGCTCGAGAACACCCTTACCTGCCGATCTATAAATTATGTCTCCGTAATCTAGCATGGGTAGGATGGTCATCTGAATCAGGGTTAGTTTGGCAGCTGGGGTGAAATAGGCGCGATTACAATAGAGGAAACCAAGTCTAGATATAACTTTAGCCTGCAGCTTTGATATGTGCTGAGAGAAGGACAGTGTACTGTCTAGCCATACTCCCAAGTACTTGTATGAGGTGACTACCTCAAGCTCTAAACCCTGAGAGGTAGTAATCACACCTGTGGGGAGAGGGGCGTTCTTCTTACCAAACCACATGACCTTTGTTTTGGAGATGTTCAGAACAAGATTAAGGGTAGAGAAAGCTTGTTGGACACTAACAAGCTTTGTTGCAGAGCATTTAACACAAAATCCGGGGAGGAATCAGCTGAGTATAAGACTTTATCATCTGCATATAAATGGATGAGAGAGCTTCCTACTGTCTGAGCTATGTTGTTGATGTAAATTGAGAAGAGCGTGGGGCCTAGGATTGAGCCTTGGGGGTACTCCCTTGGTGACAGGCAGTGGCTGAGACAGCAGATTTTCTGACTTTATACACTGCACTCTTTAAGAGAGGTAGTTAGCAAACCAGGCCAAAGACCCCTCAGAGACACCAATATTCCTTAGCCGGCCCACAAGAATGGAATGGTCTACCGTATCAAAAGCTTTGGCCAAGTCAATAAAAATAGCAGCACAACATTGCTTAGAATAAAGGGCAATGGTGACATCATTGAGGACCTTTAAGGTTGCAGTGACACATCCATAACCTGAGCGGAAACCAGATTGCATACCAGAGAGAATACTATAGACATCAAGAAAGCCAGCCAGTTGATTATTGACAAGTTTTTCCAACACTTTGATAAACAGGGCAAAATAGAAATAGGCCTATAACACTTAGGATCAGCTTGATTTCTCCCTTTAAATAAAGGACGAACTGTGGCTGCCTTCCAAGCAATGGGAACCTCCCCAGAATGTAGAGACAGGTTAAAAATGTTGGAGACAGGCTTGGCTATGATAGGGGCAGCAACCTTAAAGAAGAAAGGGTCTAAACCATCTGACCCATATGGTTTTTTGGAGTCAAGTTTCAGGAGCTCCTCGGACTCAGTGACTGCCTGCAGGGAGAAACTTTGTAGCAGGGCAGGGGAACAAGAGGGAGAAGCATCAGGGATAGTTGCATTAAAAGGGGTGGGAGATGAGGAAATGTTGGATGGGCAAGGAGGCATGGCTGAGTCAAATAGAAATCCTGACTTAATGAAGTGGTGATTAAAGAGCTCAGTCAGTAACAACCACATCATCAACTTTAAGGGACATGGGCAGCTGTGAGGAGGGGGGATTATTCTCCAGGTCTTTAACCGTTTTCCAGAACTTCTTGGGGTTAGACCCACAGAGAGAGAACTGCTCCTTAAAGTAACTAACTTTGGCCTTCCGGATAGCCTGAGTGCACTTAATTCTCATTTGCCTAAACGAGAGCCAGTCAGCCTGAGTATGCATGCGCTGAGCCTTTCGCCAAATGCAATTCTTGAGGTGGAGTAACTCTGCAAGATCACGGTCGAACCAGGGCCTGAACCTGTTTTTAATTCTCATTTTCTTTATGTGGGCGTGTTTGTTAACAATACCACTGAAAATATAAAAAAAGAAGGTCCAAGTGTCTTCGACAGAGGGGATCAAGCTGATTCTATACCATTTTACAGGGGCCATGAAGGAAGGCTTGCTCATGAAAGTTTTTTTAGCAAGCATCTATGACAAATCAAGACAGGTCGTTTCACTGAGCAGCCATTACGAACACAGGCTGTAAAACAGTGATCACTAAGGTTATTACAGAAAACACCAGACTGATACCAGGATTATTTGTGAGGATAACATCAAGAAGAGTAGCCTTTTCTGGGTGTCATACCTAGTGGGATTGGTAATAATATGAGAAAGATTTAGGGAATCCCATTGCTTTAGGACCTGGTCAGGTGGTTTAAGCATGTCCCAGTTTAGGTCACCTAGCAGAACAAATTCAGACTTGGTGTAAGGGGCCAGGAGAGAGCTTAGGGCAGGTAGGGTACAGGCCGGTGCTGATGGAGGACGATAGCACCCAGCAACCAAGAGCTATTTGAAAGTTTAATACTTAAAACCAGCAAATCAAATTGTTTGGGGACAGGCTTTGTGGAGACAACCGAGCACTGAAGGTGATCCTTGGTAAAGATTGCCACTTCCCCACCTTTGGAAGATCTGGCTTGCTGAAAAAGGTTATAACCAGAAAGTTTAACATCAGTATTCAAAACACTCTTCCTTAACCACGTCTCAGTGACCAACACATATGGATTGGAGCTCTGAACCCACACTTTCAATTGATCCATTTTTGGTAATCAGCTTCTAGTGTTAACGTGCAGAAATACCAGGCTTTTACGGGAGCAGAAATCAGTGAAGCAGATATCAGAGCACAAGTCAGAATTGGGGCTAGCAACAGTAGATGGGCCAGGGTGTACATGCACATTTCCAGATATCATCAACAGTAATACAATCAAGGCACGGTATAGTACAGGGAGAGCTCTGCAGTGCTGATTTATGACATCTGAATGTGCATCAGATGGCAACAAGGTCATATTGTATAGCAATTTCATCAGGTAACATGAATACAAAGTCGGCGATAGGTGTTTAGAATGGGATGGGAGGCCAAAATCTATGTAACCAATTATTAACTCATTCTAAAACTAATAGGAAGGGTAAAGGTACTCCAGTTGTCATTGCTCGAACTAACACTGCTTTCTCTTCCATGTTACGCTATCTGCAATGCCGACCACTGGCCACGCTGGGCGATCCATTGTTTATCACTGATGCAACAGATGTCCAGCAAAGACAAGAAGACTGTTCTCGGCCCCAGTGTAAAAGATTGTGTTCGTACTTCGTAACTCTTCCGTTGTGTTTTTAAAGAAAGAACTGTCCAGCCAGCGATCCCAGTTGATTGGTGTTTATTCTGACGATAGACACAAGGAAGCACATTAGATGTGCAGGACAATAGTATGTTGATGGCTATAGATTCGTGATTTGTCTGTCAGCATGGAAATAACTGAAATAGCAGGGGCTAATGCAACCATTATAGAGCATGCTAGCTAACTCACTCTTACAGCAATAACATACAAAAGCACATCCCAGGATGCACGCAATATCTAACAGGTACCGTACACACACACACACACACACTGAACAAAAATATAAATGCAACATGTAAAGTGTTGGTCCCATGTTTCATGAACTGAAATAAAAGAATCCCAGAAATGCTCCATACGTACAAAATGTGTGTGCACAAGTTTGTTTACATCCCTGTTAGATAGTATTTCTCCTTTGCCAAGATAATCCATCCACCTAACAGGTGTGGCATATCAAGAAGCTGATTAAACCGCATGATCATTACTGGGCTGGTGACAATAAAAGGCTACTAAAATGTGCAGTTTTGTCACAACACAATGCTACAGATGTCTCAAGTTAAGGGAGCGTGCAACTGGCATGTTGACTGCAGGAATGTCTACCAGAGCTGTCACCAAATAATTGAATGTTAATTTCTCTACCATAAGCATCGTTTTAGAGAATTTGGCAGTACGTTCAACCGGCCTCACAACCACAGACCACGTGTAACCACGCCAGCCCAGGACCTCCACATCTGGCTTCTTCACCTATGGGATCATCTAAGACCAGCTATCCAGACAGCTGATGAAACTGGGGAATATTTCTATCTGTAATAAAGCCCTTTTGTGGGGAAAAACTAATTATGATAGTCTGGGCATGCTTCCCAGTGGGTGGAAGCCAGGCCCACCCATGGCTGCGCCCCTGCCCAGTCATGTGAAATCCATAGAGGGCCATTAGAGACTAATTTATTTATTTCAATTGACTGATTTCCTTATATGAACTGTAACTCAGTAAAATCGTTGCGTTTATATTTTTTTTAAGTGTGTGTTGGCAAGATAGGCAGATAGTTCACGTGCCAAGATGAAGATCATCATGCCTCAAGCGAGGGTACCCAGCGGTACGTCACCAGGGATAGAAGTCACACGTTGCTCAGTTTATGCCACACATGGTTAACATTCTCACACAAGATTCATTGTTGCGATGGTAAGATTACTTAACTGGTCTATTCGATAATATCTAAATGGCGCTTCTGCCGTAGCTACAGAGTCATCTGGTGTAAGGTTCTGCTGTTTTGGGGGATTGGTATAGCTTACTGCCTCACTGCCCATAGGCTATATTATATATTGACGCTTTGCTTAGGCAGTGAGATACCCTGAAGGAGCAGAGCCTATATCGCCAAGACTTGCATTATTCATTGCTTAAAAGCTGCAATATGTACCTTTTTGGGCGACCTGACCAAATTCACATAGAAATGTTAGTTATAAATCTGTCATTCTCATTGAAAGCAAGTCTAAGAAGTGGTAAATCTGTTCTATGTTTCCCAGTCTTCATTTTTGTTTTTGCATCTTTTACTTTCGGTTTTGTACACCAGATTCAAACAGCTGATAATACAATTTTCATGGTTATGGAAAATATATTTCACAGCAGTTTAGACGGTACAATGATTCTCTACACTATGCAGTTGTTTAGTCACAAACAGAAATTAGCCGAACTATTAAAATTTTTCCAAACAGAAAATGGCAGAGCGATTTCTGCATAGTGCATCTTTAATAAATGGTTAAACATATTTCTTCGTGGCGCTTTCTTTCTGAAATTAAGCGGAGCCAGTTCAGAAAGGAAACCTGAGTGCCCAGTCTGACACACCTGCTGAGATAGTACCAAAGAGGCTAGTATTAATCACGCCTACATTATTTGGTGGTCTATTTTAAGCTGACCAGGTCCCTTCACTCATCATGCTGCTACTTCAACTATGTGCCGGCTTCTTGCTCGCACCACCAGGTTCTGTGTTTCTGCCGAGGGATTGGTATAGCTTACCGCACTCACTCTCCATAGGCTATATTATATATTGACGCTTTGCTTGGGCAGTGAGCTAACCTGAAGGAGCAGAGCCTATAGTTTCAAGACTTGCATTATTCATTGCTTTATAAAAGGTTATAAATATTTCTGTGGCGTTTCCTTTCTGAACTTGCATTTAAAGTTAAAAGATCTTTAAAAAGCATTGTGTTATGAAAGGAGCAGACTTGGCATGACTGCAACATTTTTTACATTTTAGTCATTTAGCAGACGCTCTTATCCAGAGTGACTTATAGTAGTGAGTGCATATATTTTAATACTTTTTTTCATACTGGTCCCTCGTGGGAATCAAACCCACAACCCTGTCGCTGCAAGAGCCAAGCTCTACCGACTGAGCTACACTGTTCTCAGTAATAAGTAATCCTTTAAAATCAATGATAAGCCAAAACAATAGCTGTTTTATAGCCTACTCCTACTCCCTTGGCTTAAGAGGGACAACCTGTCTATTCAGTAAACACAGTTCTATGCAAGATTAAAATAACAGTTGAGTTGATGGTTAACCAGTCTGTTGCATACGAGTTTATAAGCAGCCAGTTATGGCAGTTAGAAGAAGTACATCTAGCTTAACTGAAAACTGCCACAACGGAGCAGGAAGTATGATTAGACTGTGGTGACCTTACACATCACAGAGAACTGCAGTAGATGCTAAAATAGTTTTTTAAAGTGTGAAACTCTTTATGGTTGTAAACTAAACTGACACCACAGATTCATATATGAGACACTGCTCTACTTAAATATTGCTCATGTATAGAAAAAGGTGTTGTGTGAGATGGGAAACATTGTATGTGTTTGTGAGAGTATGGCCTATTGTGGTTGTTTTGGTGTTGCATGACACTGCACATTGAAACTGCTTGCGCTTGTGCAACAAGAACTCAAAATTGCTTATTCAACCACTGTGTGTCAAGGGTTGAATTAATTGTGCCTCACAACTACAAAAGTTAAAACACTAAGTCTAATACAAATGAATCCATCTACTTGTGAATCGTTACAGTAAATGTCAGTCCTGCTCTAGCTGATTCTTTTTCAAGCAGGTGGGAGGAGAAGGGGGTGGGGGGAGAGAAGAGTGTTGCCATCTACCACCATGTCTTTTCTCATTCAGTCTCAAGGCTCAAGAAGGCAGCAGAGCAGGTAAGTGAGCATGTTTTTCCACATACCCTTACCAACCCTTCTCTAAAATATCCCCAAGCCAACCTTAACCATAACTAAAAACAATAACGACTTGTCTAAAGTATTTTCCTAATTTGGAAACTCACGAAACGGTTCAGCCTATGTCAATATAAATCTGTAAACATGGGCACCCTCATAGATATTATCCTGACCAACTTGCCCTCCAAATACAAAAACATCCTGTGGCAGACTGCAGTAGCATCGAATAGTCCCCGCGATATGCAACTTTTCAGGGAAGGCAGGAACCAATACACGCAGTCAGTCAGGAAAGCAAAGGCTAGCTTAATCAAACAGAAATGTGCATCTTGTAGCTCTAAGTCCAAAAAGTTTTGGGACACTGTAAAGTCCATGGAGAACAAGAGCACCTCGACCCAGCTGCCCACTGCACTGAGGCTAGGTAACACTGTCACCACCGATAAATCCATGATAATCGAGAATTTCAATAATAATTTCTCTACGGCTGGCCATGCTTTCCTCCTGGCCACCCCAACCCCGGCTAACAGCGCCGTACCCCTCGCAGCTACTTGACCAAGCCTCCCCAGCTTCTCCTTAACCCAAATCCAGGTAGCAGATGTTCTGAAAGAGCTGCAAACCCTGGACCCGTACAAATCAGCTGGGCTAAACAATCTGGACCCTCTCTTTCTAAAATTATCTGCCGCCATTGTTGCACCCCCTATTACCAGTCTGTTCAACCTCTCTTTCGTATCGTCCGAGATCCCTAAAGATTGGAAAGCTGCCGCGGTCATCCCCCTCTTCAAAGGGGGTGACACTCTAGACCCAAACTGCTATAGACCTATATCCATCCTGCCCTGCCTTTCTAAAGTCTTCGAAAGCCAAGTTAATAAACAGATCACAGGACCATTTCGAATCCCACCGTACCTTCTCCGCTGTGCAATCTGGTTTTCGAGCTGGTCACGGGTGCACCTCAGCCATGCTCAAGGTACTAAACGATATCATAACCGCCATCGATAAAAGACAGTACTGTGCAGCCGTCTTCATCGACCTGACCAAGGTTTTCGACTCTGTCAATCACCATATTCTTATCGGCAGACTCAACAGCCTTGGTTTCTCAAATGACTGCCTCGCCTGGTTCACCAACTACTTCTCAGACAGAGTTCAGTGTGTCAAATCGGAGGGCCTGTTGTCCGGACCTCTGGCAGTCTCTATGGGGGTGCCACAGGGTTCAATTCTTGGGCCGACTCTTTTCTCTGTACATATCAACGATGTCACTCTTGCTGCGGGTGATTTCCTGATCCACCTCTACGCAGATGACACCATTCTGTATACATCTGGCCCTTCTTTGGACACCATGTTAACTAACCTCCAAACGAGTTTCAATGCCATACAACACTCCTTCCGTGGCCTCCAACTGCTCTTAAATGCTAGTAAAACCAAATGCATGCTTTTCAACCGTTCAATGCCTGCACCTGCCCGCCCGACTAGCATCACTACTCTGGACGGTTCTGACTTAGAATATGTGGACAACTACAAATACCTAGGTGTCTGGCTAGACTGTAAACTCTCCTTCCAGACTCATATTAAACATCTCCAATCCAAAATGAAATCTAGAATTGGCTTCCTATTTAGCAACAAAGCATCCTTCACTCACGCAGCCAAACATACCCTCGTAAAACTGACTATCCTACCGATCCTCGACTTCGGCGATATAATTTACAAAATAGCTTCCAATACTCTACTCAGCAAACTGGATGCAGTCTATCACAGTGCCATCCATTTTGTCACCAAAGCCCCTAATACCACCCACCACTGCGACCTGTATGCTCTAGTCGGCTGGCCCTCGCTACATATTCGTCGCCAGACCCACTGGCTCCACCATCTGCTCATCTATCACTCCAGTGTTAATTTGCTAAATTGTAATTACTTCGCTACTATGGCCTATTTATTGCCTTACCACCTCACGCCATTTGCACACACATGTACTTTTTTTGTGTGCGTTATTGACTGTATGCTTGTTTATTCCATGTGTTGTTGTTTGTGTCGCACTGCTTTGCTTTATCTTGGCCAGGTCGCAGTTGTAAATGAGAACTTGTTCTCAACTAGCCTACCTGGTTAAATAAAGGTCAAATTAAAAAATATGTATGATGCGCAACACTGTTTGTCTTTCCATTTCCCAGTGAATCCTACAGTAAACACAGGTTGTTTTTTTATAGTCCACTGAATACGTGTTACTGACTCCAATCACACAATCTCCCACAGCCAACGACAACATTAAAAGGCCACTGAACCAACACGAAACGCCTACACAATAAAACATTTTTAGCACAAGTTGTGCTAATCATCAAGTTGGTTGTCAGCATGACATTCAACTGCACAATCTGCATGAACACAAAAACTTTCTGCTGAATCGGCCCTAGAAATGTAGCATAGACAGTATCATTTCTTTTTTTCCCCCTTGTGAAAGTAAATACAATTCTATCCACAGTTCTGAGGAAGCACATTAACCCCCAAAAAACGTTTTACTGAATTACCAGACATTAATAGAGTTGAAAGTCTTTTAACATCCCCCACAAAACACACAGTTATAACCTACGATTAGATACAAATGATCAAACTGAAGAAATAAAAGAGCAATGAACTTAAAACTTCCCACTCCCTAACATTACCTGTTATACAACAGTACATGTTAGTTTAACTCTTGGCAGAATGCCAAGGTTTGCTTCCTCATAAAACTCCCCTCTCTTCCTGTTTTCAGTATCTACAATCAATGGACAAATGGATTTACAGTTAAATTAGTCTAACAACAATACAATAATTTGCAGTTTAGCAGTATTATTATTATTATTATGAATTTCTCAGACTACTCAAGACAGATGGTAAACAGAATGTAAATCTAAGCCTGCAGGTCTTGGGTACTTTCCACACTCCGCCTAACAGGATTCATTTAAAAAAAACTCCAGGGACTTTCCAAGTCATATAACAAAGGCAGATCCTGTTTCACTTTCACATGACAACCAAACCCGTTCCACGTGTTGATTTTGTCTATCCCCACCAAACGCCTTCATGACACGCAGGTTAAAATACTAAAACCAACTGTGAACCAACTATATTTAGTTAGTTTTCTTTGATTAATCTCTCCTGTTCATTCCTCTTCTTCTGTGGATTTTATATGATGATTGGCAACTAACTTTAAGGTGCATTAATCGCCACCAACTGTGCTGGAGTGTGGACCTTGTTCATCTTTCAACCACCCATGTGGGTATACGCTTGTAAAAACCAATGAGTAGATGGGAGAGGCGGGACCAAGTTCTATTTTAGCACCTGGCTATGCAGATACAATTATTGAATAACATGTATATGTACATTTATTTTGCAACGCTCACACACACAATGGGGGCAGTCTGGTCAGCATGTCAGATTGCTACTGTGTGCTTTGCTATTGGCTCTCAACACGAGAGACATGAGGGACGTCCAATCAGGTAACTCAAATTCAAAACATGCACAAGATATTCTCATTTGAATCACCCAATGACAACCCAGTAAAACATAAGCATTAACTCCATACTATACCTCATATTCTTTTATGCAACCAGTCCAAGAGCATCCCTCACTGATACATTTGGCAGGTAGGCTGGCAATTTCTCTACCAGCTGCATTGTCTGGAAAAGCCTGAGGGAGGTGACAAGAACAAAGAGTACTCTAATTACACACAGTAGTTGTCACATTCACTGTTACTGTTCAACCAGACTGGGGGGGTCTTAAACATTGAACTGTAATAAATACTTTAGATGAATGAAATCCATATCCTTTTTTCGCCAGGAGCAACATGATTCACCAGAGATGTTGTTAGAAGTTAAATGAATGGAATGGAGCCTTACCTCATTACTATTGAGAATGGACTGAGGCTCCTCATATATCTCCTCCTGTCGACAGGCTTCACAGGGCTTTGGGCCGGAGCTGATGTTGGAGACACACGTCATGTGATTTTACAGTACAAAATGATTTCAGTGGCCAACAACTAGAGGGCTCTTAGCCTCACCTGAACCACTACCAGCATTTACAATGATTACCAGTAGGCTACAGAGTACAGGGTTAAACTAGAAAGATGAATCATGTAATTATGTAGCATATATAGCACTTTGGAGTATACAGATAAACATATATAAACACAAATGGGCAAGTCACTTCAAGACTTGCCCAACGAGATCCATTGCAAAGAATTGTAATAATAGGTATTAAGAATACTATAATTAGTGGGCACGGGCAAGACATACAACGACAGGCGCATCAGTATGCAAGGCAACACAAAGATGCAAACAAATTAAAAGGTTGATGTTTAAATCCACAGATTGAGAGGCTTTAGTGTGAAGGAGGAGTCAGACCACCAGTAGACAGAGAAGGGCTGTGAATGGAGATAATAGTTTCCCTATGAGAGTTTTCTGTGTGGGTTTATGACTCAGAAATATACTGTAGTCCCACAAGAAACCACTAACTATGTGGTATGCATTTAGATAACCAACCATGACCAGCTAGCTCCATGTTGAAACCACTCCCCATTCAATTCTTAGAAAATGACGTGGCAACTGGAATTTCTAGTGAGTTTAAAGCGAAACAGGATTACAAATTGTACAAATTCCTGGAATTACCAAATTACTGTCCCTTGAATTTCAACATTAGCACCAATATAGCACTTCAAGTACAATGTAGTTGACCTGAACTGTAGTGAAATGTATCATATTAAATGAGTTAAGACTGTGACAGTGAGGGTTCGTAGTTGAATGTCCATTTCTCCTTATAAAACAACTAATCGCCCATCCAGTATTTACAATTATCTTCCAGGCTTCCACGTACACTTTAACTTATTGTTGTTCTTTCCCGTGCAGATTCTACGTAGTCTGATCTCTGATAATGTCACTTTGCAAGTTAAAAAATGCATGTCCAGTCTTGAACATACTCCAATTATAATCAGATGATAATCAGGACATCCTGGAACTAAGAAAAGCTGAAGCTTCACTCCATCTTCTTTCCATTCCACTGCACCATTTTTACTCAAGTTAGCAAATTAAGAGGCAAAAATATCTACATTTCTAGCAACAGGTGAAGTATAAAAACGTACATGGTTCCACTTCTCTTTAAAGGACTAAAGGTGTGAAAACAAGCAGTAATTGTGTAGAGCATCATTGTACCATCTAAACCACTGTGAAACATATTGGTTTAGGGTTGTCTAACTAGCCTGATATGGTTCTCAATCAGAGGCAGGTGTTTTACGTTGTCTCTGATTGGGAACCATATTAAGGTAGGCTGTTCTCACTGTTTGTTTGTGGGTGATTGTTCCTGTTCGTGCGTTCATTGTTTTTTCATTGTTCTCTTGTTCAGGACTGTAGCGTCGTTGGTTTCGTTTTGTTTATTGTTTTGTTCGCCTAGAAAAGTATTCTAATAAATATGGATACATACCACGCTGCGTTTTGGTCCTCCTCTCCTTCAACCAACGACGAGAGTCGTTACAACCGTATATCGGGGTATTTGGAAAAAGCCACGGGATGATTTTTCAAAACCTTTTAAACTATTTATTTTACGTTTTTTTTTACACATTTGAATATTTGTAGCTACTTGTGCAATATGTTAGGAGATAAAGAACATTGCGTTCTTCATTTCATTTTACAGTAGTCCCCAGTCATGTGGTGTTTGTTTACAAGCACACAACGATGAGAGAGCAGAGCCTTGTGAGTCACTCACTGTCGTGCAGCACGCGCTTCATAATTTTTCATTATGAAGCTTACCGGAACTAGTTTCCCAAAATAGCGGTTTGTGCCAGTCATGTGCATTTGTTTACAAAGAAGCACAACGAGCAAAATGGGAGCTTTGTGAAGGGAGTCATCTCTACAGCGCAACTTAAGTTAGGTGATCAAGTTAGACGTATGAAATTCACTACTAAATGTTTGCCAGCTATATACCTTTTAACTATTAAGTTAACTATCTAAGATGTGCCAAATAAATTCTCTCCAGCTGGGTTTTGCTAACTTGCTAATGTTAGTTAAGTGGCTAACATTAGCTTGCAAGATCAAGCTTCTTGGTCACAGCAGCAGAGACAATCTACTCCTGGATTAAAATAATATTTGGATGCCACAGGCATGGTATGGAGGGATGGAAATGTGTATACTGCCCAACCCTACCACACACCCACCGCAGACCGACACACAGAATCCCATGCTGACTCATCCAGACAGGGGCTGAGGTAAGTGGAAGGGCAAGATGCTGATGGGAGCCAAGGAACCAACAACACCACCACCACAGAGAGACACTGCAGTGCTAAAGCTACAGCAAGACTTCGTGGGGTGGAGCAGCATGCCCAGTGAGAAAGGGTTAATTAAAGTAAGGGGAACTTGAGGAAGGGTGGGGGGTTGCAGAGCCTGTAGTGGGGATGAGGTGAAGAGCTGCAGTAGTCTACCTGGTGAGCAGTTTGAAACAATGGACACAGAAACGATGTCCACACTGAGCCTGGACTGGCTTCCTCAGGACCTGGTGACACTGCTGGCATTGGTACTTAGCTTCCATGGAAACAGCCAGCACACTCTGGGGTATCCCTGGAAGGGAGGAGTCCAAAGAGGGTAGAGATATGCGGGCCATGCCTCTCCATCAACGTCTCATACAGCTTCCTGTGTAAACAAATATCAAACCTTATTATTTAGCGAATGGATTAACCACACCCTATGTCCCAGGCCACTGCAATGATAGGTTACCTACATAACTCACAGGAAATACGGGGTAGAGGCAGCTGTTCTGTTTGTTTATTTGCAGCTGTTGCACTAGGGATGCATGCACAGTTAAGCGTGTCTAAAAACCAACTTTGCTGTATGTCATCTAAGCACATTTCTGTCATTCAACATTTCACCTCAGGTCAAAACAACAAATAAATGCAATATAGTGTAGCAGTACTTAGTAATCAACAGATAATTCAAAAAGAGACAGGACAGGAGTGTCTTGGCAGGCAGACCTGCAGTATGGACTAGAGGTCGACCGATTAATCGCCATGACCGATTAATTAGGGACGATTTCAAGTTTTGAACAATCGATAATCGGCCTTTTTGGACGCCGATTATGGCCGATTACATTGCAATCCAAGAGAAAACTGCGTGGCAGGCTGACCACCTGTTACGCGAGTGCAGCATCAAAAGGACCTGTGGCTGCAATGAGCCAAGGTAAGTTGCTAGCTAGCATTAAATGTATCTTATAAAAAACAATAAATCTTCACATAATCACTAGTTAACTACACATGGTTGATGATATTACTAGGTTAAGTAGCTTATCCTGCGTTGCATATAATCAATGCGGTGCCTGTTAATTTATCATCGAATAACACCCTACTTCAACTTCGCCAAACAGGTGATGATTTAACAAAAGAGCATTCGCGAAAAAAGCACAATCATACCTAACCATAAACATCAATTCCTTTCTTAAAATCAATACACAGAAGTATATTTTTTTTACCTGCATATTTAGTTAAAAGAAATTCATGTTAGCAGGCAATATTAACTAGGGAAATTATGTCACTTCTCTTGCGTTCAGTGCAAGCAGAGTCAGGGTATATACAACAGTTGTTGGCTCGTTGTGAACGGTGTGACCGTAATTAATTCGCCAGAATTTTACATAATTATGACATAACATTGAAGGTTGTGCAATGTAACAGCAATATTTAGACTTAGGGTTGCCACCCGTTCGATAAAATACGGAACGGTTCCGTATTTCACTGAAAGAATAAACGTTTTGTTTTCGAAATTATAGTTTCCGGATTTGACCATATTAATGACCAAAGGCTCATATTTCTGTGTTTATTATATTATAATTAAGTCTATGATTTGATATTTGATAGAGCAGTCTGACTGAGCGGTGGTAGGCAGCAGCAGGCACGTAAGCATTCATTTAAAAATCACTGTACTGCGTTTGCCAGCAGCTCTTAGCAATGCTTGAAGCACAGCGCTGTTTATGACTTCAAGCCTATCAACTCCCGAGATTAGGCTGGCAATACTAAAGTGCCTATAAGAACATCCAATAGTCAAAGCTATATGAAATACAAATGGTATAGAGAAATAGTCGAAGCGTCATAGTTCCTATAATAACTACAACCTAAAACATCTTAACTGGGAATATTGAAGAACTGGGAATATTGAACCACCGGCTTTCATATGTTCTCATGTTCTGAGCAAGGAACTTAAACGTTAGCTTTTTTATATGGCAAATATTGCACTTTTAACTTTCTTCTCCAACACTGTGTTTTTGCATTATTTAAACCAAATTGAACATGTTTCATTATTTATTTGAGACTAAATAATGTTATTTATGTATTATATTAAGTTAAAATAAAAGTGTTCATTGTTCATTCAGTATTGTTGTCATTATTACAAATATATCTATAAAAATTGCCCGATTAATCGGTATCGGCTTTTTTTGTTTTACAATAATCGGTATCGGCATTGAAAAATCATAATCGGTCGACCTCTAGTATGGACAGATTGAACTGACTCTTAATCCTTTTAGTCTCAGAGAGAGAGGATTCTTGTAATAGTTTGAAATTGTAAAGTGAAGTCACTTCAAGAGAAAGAGAAAAGAGATTTAAAAGGTGATGTTGTTACACAAGTAAATGAGTAGTGCTTGAAATTGTATATGCCTTTCCACAGACCTTTAAACATAATAATTAATGGCTGGGTTCCTTTTTGTTTGTTTTTGCTGTTTTCCAAATAGTATTTTTTAGTCTTTAAAACTGCAATATGTAACTTTCTGGGTTACCTGATCAAATTCACATATAAATGTTATAGATCTGTCATTCTCATTGAAAGCCAGTCTAAGACATGGTAAATATGTTCTATGTGCGCTATTCCTATGCTTCCATTCTTAAGTATTGTTTTTTCAATCTTTTACTTTCAGTTTTGTATACAAGCTTCAAATAACTGAACATACAATATTCTTGGTTATGGTAAATATATTTCACTGTGGTTTAGATGGTACAATGATGCTCTACACAATTACTGCTTGTTTTGTCACAAAAACTGAAATTAGGCAAACTATTTTAGCAACCAGTAAATGGCAGAGCGATTTCTGCATATTGCACCTTTAATACATTGTGTAGCAATGCAGTAAATGAGCTCCAGCTTCAACGTCCAACTGCCCCTCCCAGGCAATTTGAGAAATCTAACTGAAACAATGTTCTTGTTTTGACAACTGCAAACGCACGCTGATCCAGAAAACTACTTTAAACTGCATGTACCGTAGAGATGCAGCCAAGGTACAGAAAACATTTTCTAAGTAGGTCTGTCCATTTCCTTTTTTCCCTGCCAGTGGACATCTTGCTCAACTGTCGTACTACTGTAGGCTTAGCTATGGAGCCATGCATTTACGGCATAACGTTGACTTTCTTCTCAGCAGTGCACTACCTGCATACTGAAAAGGTTTTCGGGGTGAGCGAGCCCCAATATCATGACCATTCATCCAAGCTACAAAAAATAAGGAAGTGTTGTACTTACCAAATTAAGGCCCAATGTACTACAGCTTTTTGTGCTGTACTTTTTCTGTTGCAGCCCACGTGACTTTTTACGGTGACTGTACACTAGATAGCAGTAAGTTGCTGCGTACGGCTTAGGCCGCCCATTGTGACTCGCTTGTAGGCGTGTTATATGAAGGTCTGGTTATGAAATGGGTACATAGTTCAATAGTAATATCCTCTAAAACGCTCTGGTGGCAAACAAACTTTACTGCCCTGTTTCCAATTGTCCACATGGCTGGGAGAACCTGTTCAAGTAAGTAAATAGATTTCGAAAACGACGTATTATTAGCTAACTAACTACAGTGCAGGCTAACTCATGAGCTGCTAAATGAGCTAACGTTAGCTAACTTAGTTGGCTAGCTAGCTGTCTAGCCAACTTCAAATACTGTATAGATAGCTAGCTAAGTGAATTAAATATCACCATCTACCTAACTTCCTATTAGTTAGCTATCTTGATGTGTTTTTTACAGTGATAAACAAACTCCAAATGCATTTGTAGGTAACGTTGGCTAGCTAACAGCCATGGAGGAGGGTGATAGGATAGCAGCCCCAACTGTCAGTGAGAGAGTAAGTTATTCTGGATAGGGCAGGTACTTTTGTTTAGTTCCTGTCCCTAGAAGTGAGGATGGAGATAATAGTAACATAATATTCAGTGCGGTGTAATTTGACTATAATGAAGTCTGTTTCTTGTGAGGTTTTCTGTCCTCAAATAAAGAGAGCTATGAAACCTGTCTACATATGAAGAGGTCCTAATGGAGAGCAGTGGTTCTAAGTCCTGGTTCTAGGGACTCAAAGGGGTGCACATTTTTGTTTTTGCCTTAGCACTGCACAGCTGATTCAAATGGTCAACTCATCATCAAGCTTCAAGTGGTATTTATGTATTCATTTGTGATGCTATCCTTAATATGATCCTGTTATTGTCACATGCTACACATGCACATATGTGTGCCCATGCATCTATCATTCCAATGTTATCATGATTTGTTATCAGGAATATTATACTTTAGTAATCCACAATGACTTGGTGATGTAAAAGTCTAATTACATTGTCTTCCATATTCCTACAGATGCCTTGTAACTGGAGATTCCTTCAAAACGATTGCCTACAGTTACTGTGTAGGGCACTGCAAGGTTGGGTGACCAGGGCCATCTAGGACTGCCTCCTGGAGGAATTCAGGTGTGTGAAGGCTACCTGTGTCCTGCATAACTTGGCCAGGTCGCAGTTGCAAATGAGAACTTGTTCTCAACTAGCCTACCTGGTTAAATAAAGGTGAAATAAAAAATAACTTTGGGGCGGCAGGTAGCATAGTGGTTAGAGCATTGAGCCAGTAACCGAAAGGTTGCTAGATCAAATCCCTGAGCTGACAAGGTAAAAATCTGTAATTCTGCCCCTGAACAAGGCAGTTAACCCACTGTTAACTAGCCCTTCTTACATCAGCTGATATATCAAAGTGCTGTACAGAAACCCAGCCACCCTAGGCCGTCATTGTAAATAATAATTTGTTCTTAACTGGCTTGCCTAGTTAAATAACAAAATAACTTCATGAGGATGGACACAAGGCTCTGCAGGATGTTTCATGGATGGGGTCCAGCAACGCAGCAAGAGGGAGATCTTCACCTCCTACTTCTTCGAAGAGGGTGCTGTTCCCTGGCTATGCACAAACCATAGACTATGCACAACCAAATGCTCTTTTAAGAGTCATTCACATTGCAATAAGAGTGTTCTTCCATTTCCATTACTTACTGCAGTTATTCAATTCCCAGTTTCTCTCCCTTTGATTTCTACTTCTCAGGTGAGGGTGCTGTTTAGGTAGGGGTGTGATGTCTGTACAAAAATAAAACAGGCCATTTTAAATCACTCATATTGAAAACATGTAGAACAATTAGACACCCTATAACCCACATCTACACACTCATGTATCAATCTGATTGATGGATTGTGTTGCTCAGGTGTATAACTGGCTCCTTCCACCTTCAAAGAATAGGCAAGAGGGCCAACCATGGAGAATAGTAAGACACTTCACTGTTTCTATAACTACGCTATATTGTTTGTCCTCGTGTGTCCGTTCATGTTTTTCAGCATAAAGTACTCAGCAGCCACTTTGTGTGGTGTGGACACCAGGTGAGGCCACACACAGATTGTTGTTCAACAAATCAAATGTATTTATATAGCCCTTACATCAGCTGATATATCAAAGTGCTGTATAGAAACCCAGCCTTAAACCCCAAACAGCAAGCAATGCGGGTGTAGAAGCACGGCAGCTAGGAAAAACTCCCTAGAAAGGCCAAAACCTAGGAAGAAACCTAGAGAGGAACCAGGCTATGAGGGGTGGCCAGTCCTCTTCTGGCTGTGCCGGGTGGAGATAACAGAACATGGCCAAGATGTTCAAATGTTCATAAATGACCAGCATGGTCAAATAATAATAATCACAGTAGTTGTCGAGGGTGCAACAAGTCAGCACCTCGGGAGTAAATGTCAGTTGGCTTTTCATAGCCAATCATTGAGAGTATCTCTACCGCTCCTGCTGTCTCTATAGAGAGTTGAAAACAGCAGGTCTGGGACAGGTAGCACGTCCGGTGAACAGGTCAGGGTTCCATAGCCGCAGGCAGAACAGTTGAAACTGGAGCAGCAGCACGGCCAGGTGGACTGGGGACAGCAAGGAGTCATCATGCCAGGTAGTCCTGAGGCATGGTCCTAGGGCTCAGGTCCTCCGAGAGAAAGAATTAGAGAGAGCATACTTAAATTCACACAGGACACCGGATAAGACAGGAGAAATACTCCAGATATAACAGACTGACCCTATTCCCCCGACACAAACTACTGCAGCATAAATACTGGAGGCTGAGACAGGAGTCAGGAGACACTGTGGCCCCATCTGATGATAACCCCGGACAGGGCCAAACAGGCAGGATATGACCCCACCGACTTTGCCAAAGCACAGCCCCCACACCACTAGAGGGATATCTTCAACCACCAACTTACCATCCTGAGACAAGGCCGAGTATAGCCCACAAAGATCTCCGCCACGGCACAACCCAAGGGGGTTGTGTCTTTAACTACCTTATTTTCACAATAAGTCTCTTTCACTTCGTCCCTTTCTCCTCTTCTCCATCTGCATCTCCTCTTCTCCTGCATCTGAACTGGCTGCATAGAATTGTAATTAGTGATTAATGTTTTACGGACTCCTGAGAGAACCAGCAAACCAGGCTGTAGTCTTGTGAAACAGTGGATGTGAAGAATCTAGCTAGCTGAAGCATTTACTGCAAAGTTTTATGTATAATTTTGGCTTGCTGATATTTTCCATGCAATGCAGCTGGAGTAACGTACCTAACTATTTTCTTGCTTGTTGTGTAGTGGAGGATAAAAAATGCCTGTGGATGTATAGCTAGCTATGTAGCCGATCTGTGTAGGGAACCTTAAATATTAGGTCAGAACCTAGCTATCATAGCCGGTTGTATCGACTTAAAACATTTGGATTGAGTATAATATAACTTTATTGTGCCAAAGATGCAAGTTGTAAATACATGTTATTACCAAGCATTAGATCCCCACATTGTAGCCTGTACATTGAATATATTCACTGATCATTTACTCTACCGTGGCAAATAAAGGTGCAGTTCATGTATGAATGTGTTGAGACATTCTTTTTCAGTCATATCCAATACCAGGAGTATCAAACTCCAGTCTTTGAATGATGCTGTATCTACCTGCGTGTATGTATTACAATTATACACTTTAAAAGTGTTTACCAATCCTGGTCCTGGGACATCAATGGTTACATACTGTAACTATGCAAGACTAGAAATATGATTTAACTAGTTAAAGATTGATTTGTAATTCATATATACAGAATAAAATAAATAGTACACTAAACTTCTATGCGTCGTGTAAATACTCTAAAACCTGTTCATCTCAATATCTAATTTCCTTCATCTGCACTGATCTGAGGACACAGGATAGGTGTAGTATTTAATCAAATGAGAGACTTACTTTCAACCAGCAGAGAATGTGAAACACTTTATTGAAAGAAGTACTGCAATGCACATCTGGTGTGCATTATAAAAACAGAGAAAGAAGGGAGGTGTAAAAGACAAAGGGACAGTGGTAAGAAGTGAGGAGCAGGGAAGACAGCATATGATTAATGAATTAGTGCTACTAAACTTAATATTCTCTCCGTTCATCACAATTACATGGTGTCTACTAACCAGCCTTGGGCCCCCAGTTGGCCCAAAGGTTATCTTCAGAGCAGGTGAGGTGGCGATGACAGGACTGGGGGGTTGGCAACCTCTCACATCAAAACATACCTGCAGACGACAGATAGACAGAGAGAGATCGCATTAAGCCTTGTTTTTTTTTATTTATTTTTTTCTAACACTGTCGGTCATCATAATCATAAGGAGGTGAAATGCAAAACTGACCTTGGATCATTAACTCTGGGACTACTACATCTCTATCTGTATTTCAATGTAAAGCATAACACTTCCTGTTGACCTGACCAAGTGACCTCTAACCTCTCATCATGCTGTGCCCTGTATGTAGCCAGTTCAGATGCGGGAGGGGTTCACCGAGACAGCTGATATAACCTAGAGGATTTAGGGAGAAGGAAAGAGGGATGAAGTGAAGGTGAGACTGTTATTGAGAAAATAAGGTAGTTAAAGAGACAGTGTTCAACAGGAATCTGTGTGTGGCCTCACCTGGTGTCCACACTAGTACTTTATACCGAAAAACATGCACAGACACACGAGAACAAACAATATAGCGTAGTTATATAATTAGAAATAATGAAGTGTCTTGCTATTCTCCATGGTTGGTCCTTTTGCCTATTCTTTGAAGGTGGAAGGAGCCACAGTTACACCTGAGCCTGCTTACTGTACAACACAATCCATCAATTAGATTGATACATGAGTGTGTGGGTTATAGGGTGTCTAATTGTGCTACATTTTTTCAATATGGGTGACTCTTAAAAGAGCCTGTTTTGTTTTTATACAGACATCACCCTTACCCAAACAGCACCCTTACTTGAGAAGTAGAAATCAAATCAAAGGGAGAGAAACTGGGAATTGAATAACTGCAGTTGACATAGCTAAGTAATTGTGAGAATACTCTTATTGCAATGTGGATGGCTCTTAAAAATAGCCTTTGGTTGTGCATAGTGGTGTTGCCAGTGTACAGCACCCTCTGAAGAAGTAGGGAGTGAAGATCTCCCGCACACGGATTGCCTCCCGTGCTGCGTTGTTGACCCCCCAATCCTTGAAATATCCTGCAGAGCAGCAGACCTCTCCTCCGGCACACAACGGCGAGCTACAGATCCCCTGCTGGTCCTCGTGTCCATCCTCATTAAGTTATGCAGGACACAGGTAGCCTTCACACGCCTGAATTCCCTTAGGAGGCAGTCCCAGATGGCCCTGGTCACCCAACCTTGCAGTGCCCTACACAGTAACTGTAGGCAATCGTTTTGAAGGAATCTCCAATTGCAAGGTATCTGTAGGAATATGGAAGAAATGTCATTATTAGACCTTTACATCACCAGGTCATTGTGGATTACTAAAGTATAATATTCCTGATAACAAATCATGATAACATTGGAATGATAGATGCATGTGCACACATATGTGCATGTGTAGCATGTGGCAACAGCATGATCATATCAAGGATAGCATCACAAATGAATACATAAATACCACTTGATGAGTTGATCATTTGAATCAGCTGTGCAGTGCTAAGGCAAAAACAAAAATGTGCACCCCTTTGAGTCCCCAGGAGCAGGACTGAGAACCACTGCTCTTCATTGTGACCTCATCTGCAGACAGGCTTTCACAGCTCTCTGTATCAGAGGACATAAAACATCACAAGAAACAGACTTCATTATACTCAAATAAGTATAACTCTGTCCTCACTTCTAAGGACAGGAACCACACAAAAGTACCTGCCTTATCCAGAATAGCCTACTCTCACTTTGACAGTTGGGGCTGCTATCCTTTCACCCTCCTCCATGGCTGTTAGGTAGCTACCTACAAATGCATTTGAAGTTTGTTTTTTACAATGATAAATACATCAAGATAGCGAGCTAATATGAAGTTAGGTAGTTGGTGATATTTAATTCACTTAGCTAGCTAGCTATACAGTATGTAAAGTTGGCTAGATAGCATACTAGCTACGTCGTTAGCAGCTCATTTGAGTTAGCCTGCACTGTAGCTAGTTAGCTAATAATACATCGTTTTTTTTTACATTTACGAAATGTATTGTAATGATGGGCTGTCTGGAGCCTGGTCTGTGGTGCCTGAGTGTGGGTGCTTGGGGAATGTCATTGCCAGAGGGGGGGATTGTGGGGGTCCCTGGGTAACCTGTCCCGTTGCAGTGCCTCCTTTCTCCCCCTGGGAGGAAGCTGTACCTGGTACACAACCCCCTACCCTCTCCAGGGCGCTGCAGGGCCCCACCCAGTGGCTGTCCCACTTGGGGCATCTGCCTTTCTTCCTCAGGGGGCTGTAGACCCAGACCAGCACCCCAGCCACAAAGTGCCTTCCCCGGGTGTGCACGTCATAGTTCCTCTTCTGCCTCACACCTGCATTCACCAGCTGCTCTCTGGCGAAGGTGTGGGCTGTCTCCAGGCGGTCCTGGAGTTTCTGGGCATACTCCGACCCCGGGGGAACAGGAGGGCTATCCAGGGGCCGACCAAACGTCATCTCTGCAGGGGTGCAGATCTCTCTGCCCAGCACAAGGAAGGCAGGCGTGCAGGAGGTGGAGTCTTGGACAGCGGAGTAGTCTAGTTTACCAAGCTACCAATTCATTGAAATAAAATGTTATTGGTCACATACATGTGTTTATTAGATGTTATTGCGGGTGTAGCAAAATGCTTATGTTTCTAGCTCCTACAGTGCAGTAATATATAACAAGTAATATCTAATAATTTCACAACATATACACAAACACAAATCTAAGTATTGTCACAGCGGCATAGACTAAGATACAATAGAATATAATACAGTAATTCACACTAAAGCTACCCTTAAGAAAAATATAGTTTACTTAACTAAAGTTACTTTGAAAAAGTAGTTCACTACATTCAAAATACTCTGTGAAACAACATGGTCACAGAGCATTTCATATTAATCTGTATGTAACTCTGAGATACTCCATTTAGTATGATATATTACATTTTGTATGGCATTGTAACGACCCGGTATTGTGTTCTGTGTTTGTGGGTGTGTTATGGTTCTCATGGCTACTAGCAGGGGTTAAATATGTCAGGACAGATGGAAAGGTTGGGGGGGTATGATGGGTAATCCCGCGGGGTTTGGAAATGCATAAATAGGGATTACTGTCTCATCTCTCTCTCTTCTGTTCGGGGCCTTGATCTGTTCCTATGAGAGTGACCCTTAACTCGACATGGTATAATTGTGTACGTTCGGCATTTAGCGGCGTGGGCTGTGGCCTGAACAATAGCCCAGTTTAGGAATAAACCTGTGTTCTGACCTGCACACCTAGAGTCCGTCTCTTTTCCCTTTATGACCCAGCCGGGTCATTACAGTATGTATTAATTTGTGGATGTCCATCCATTCCGTATGATATGTTACGAATTACAATTTGTAGAATAAATTCGTACAGTATGTTACAAATTTGCAAAACGTATGATTCTTTTATGAATTTACATTTGTTTTGGCTAATGTTAGCTAGGTGGCTAGGTTGCTAATGCTAGCTAACATTAACGAGGCAAGGTTTGGGGTAAGGAGGTAGGTTAAAGGGTTAGGAAAAGGTTTAGCTAAAAGGGTTAGCTAACATGGTAAGTAGTTGCAAAGTAGCCAAAGTGCTGAAGTTGTCCTTGATGAAATTAGAACACGCAACCATGCTAGACGTTTCGTTTTTGCTTTAAGTAACCTATCTTATGTAACCATACCAAACGTAACATATCATACTAATGTCAGTGTCCTAGTCTGAGACTAGTCTCTGAAAAATGATCATATGTAAATCTGAAATGTCAGACTACAAATTGCAAGACAGATTACTTTGGGGTCATAATTTATAGTATGTTTCAAGTGAGAATTTGGCATGTCTTATGCTGAAAAAGAAAGGAAATGATTGCGTTCTTCACCCATATTTTATTTTAGCCAAAAAAGTAGTGTGTAGTTCCAGTAGTAAGTTACACAGTAAAAAAACGTTTTAACCACTGAAAACACTACCTAGATTTGAATTTAGTTCAACTACCACCAAGCTACTGCAAAATTTTGTTAAATTACTAGTTGAACTACATGTAGTTCACTACTCCTCAACACTGATAATGATGTCCTGTTTGTAAAATGCTTTTTTTTTTTTTTTTTTTTTGTCATGTGTGCTTTGTAAACATACAGTTAATGTGAAACTCAAAATGCGTTCCAAGATTCCCATCACACTAATTTCCTTGCTGGCCTCATGTACTACTCATTTACTAGGAAAATTCATCACTGTTTGACAGTAAACTAGAGCACTGGAAACTACCTGTGGCCCCATCTGAGCATTGATAATTGATGAGCCATTGTGGATGGGATGAATGACTGCTTCAGAGTCAGGTGTTCTGCATTATCATGTCTGATGGTGTTTGCTCTCCCCTACGACCCTGTGTGTCCGGCAGCAGCATAGTGGTCTAGACTCTGCAGACAGCCACTATGACAGACTGTACCCGGGGCACATCCCTACCAACGTCATCCAGAAAGCACTGCTGGCTGTGGGCCCTGGGGTGGCAGCCCTGCAGGACCCCTACAGACATGGTGAGAAGGATGCCCACTTCCAGTTGTGATATGTTCACATGGACATTTATATGTGTAGGAAGTTTTTAGACATCATCAAGAGTATCTAGCACTGACAAACTCCTTATTAACCAGAGCCATAGGTGTATAGTACCAAGAGTTTGGCTAAATATAATGGTACTCAGTTTGTATGACTGATATTAACCCCAGAGCTCTGATATTAACCCCAGAGCAGGCAATGGGTTGTTCTACCAATTCGGTGCTTTTAAGATGTTTTGATGGGGGAAAAAACGATTTCACCATTTTAATATTCTGTCATAAAGAGCACATGTTCAACTTAATAGAAAAGGTAAAATAATAAAAATAACTATAGTAAGTGCCAAATAAAGTAACAGGGTTGACCGTAACAGGGTTGACGAGTTCATCTTAAATCAGCAATAAATCCCCTTATGACAGGGGGAATGGAAGCTTATTGTGTACAACAGGGAGGGGCATGTGAATGAAAAAAAAACAATTTAAAACATTTCTAGCCTGCCTATCTATGGGTAATAGGGTTGGCTGACTTGTTATGCTCGGCCTACTCAGTTTTCCACCACAAAACATCAGACAATTGACAAGAGTAGAACCAGCTCACCTGCTTTTACACTAGACATTACTATTAGATGTTTCTTTTGAAAAACATTTTTTTTAAAGGAATAGGTTCACCATATTAAAACGAGAGTTCAGTTTTTGTAACAGGGTTGACCTTTAAAATAAGAGACAGGTTTTTTTACCTTAAAATGAATAACTAATCACATTAAATAAATAATAATAATTAGAATGTACTTTCTCAAAGCAACAAAATAACTAGGGCTTTATAATGATGTGGAAAACTTAAGTGGATAAAAATGTTCCTTTAAGTCACAGAGGGAACATGTCAAAGTGCGGTATTTTGGCACTTTAACAACTCTTTATTCATATAAAAAATTTGAATTATTCAATTATCCATGTGTTCTATATTAATTGGCACTTCATTGAATATAACAGGCTTTTAAATTCAATATTGGTGCACAATTTCTAACTAAAATATCAAAGGGACGTAAAAGGCACTTATTTCATGGAACGACCATAATTCTGATCCATAATGAGTTTGGTGTGGGTGGGGTGTTCCCTGTTTCGTTTTCCTGTCTGCATTGGAAATTCAAAGTAGGTGATTAAGTTTCATTACTCAGTAATTGATACCAAGCAGGGTTATTTAGTGGTTTTCCTGTGTCATTTAGATCCTTTGTTACCAGGTCTGGTAAAACAAGAACAAAAACTGTGAAACTGTGTGAAACAGTCTTAGTGAAAGTAGATGAAAAGTTTGATTTAAAACAAGTAATTGAAATATAAATTATTCAAAAGGGTGAGCAATAACTTAAGTTTCTCTTTTGGTGTAACATACTACACTGCATTTTTCTCAATAAAAAGGACCATATTTTTCTCACTGTGATCCCGGTTCCCCATGTATTGTAGACATGGTGGCAGTTCTCGGCGAGACTACAGGACACCTGGCCTTAATTACGCTCCGGGACATAATAAGAGACCCTGAGGGCTATACCATTCTAACGTATGGCACAACCTCTGCCCTCTGTCCTACATCCTGAAATATACATCTCTACGATTGGGATAAGTTCTGTGGGAACATGTTTGTCCATTAATGCTCTTGTGTGTATGTTTCATCTATTGGTGTATTAGAGAGCGCCCACGGATCAGGCTATCCACATTGGATCTGTCCAAGATGGCCTTCCTTCCAGATGGATCCTTAGGGAAAGAGTACTTGCGCTTCCTTGAGGACAATGTGAGTTTGTGAAGGACATTGATCTCTTTGCAGAGGGAGTGTAGTGGTTTTTGTAGTGTATTTGCTTATCCTCATATCGCTCTACTTTTTCTTTCCCTCTCTTTCTCAGAGGGTGACCCCTGACTCAAGGGCAGATGTGAAGTTTGTGGATAATGAAGAGTTGGCGTATGTTATACAGAGATACAGAGAGGTCCACGATTTACTGCACAGCTTACTAGGCTTGCCCACTAACATGCTAGGTGAGTCTGCCACCATAGAATTAGGATTCATCCATTACATACAGTGAGCTCCAAAAGTATTGGAACAGTGAACGTTTTTTTTTCTTTCTCTACTCCAGATACAAATGACCACACCATTGAAATGCAGACAGTCAGCTTTAATTTGAGAATATTTTCATCCATATCGGGTGAACCGTTTAGAAATTTAGAAATTACAGCACTTTTTGTACATACAGTGCCTTAGCATATTCATACAGTTGAAGTTTACATACACTAGTTTTAAATGGTGTTCCAACCACTCCACAAATTTCTTGTTAACAAACTATTGTTTTGGCAAGTCGGTTAGCACATCATTTTTCCAACAATTGTTTACAGACAGATTATTTAACTTATAATTCACTGTATCACAATTCCAGTGGGTCAGAAGTTTACTTACACTAAGTTGACTGTGCCTTTAAACAGCTTGAAAAATTCCAGAGAAGGATGTCATGGCTTTAGAAGCTTCTGATAGGCTAATTGACATCATTTGAGTCAATTGGAGGTGTACCTGTGGATGTATTTCAAGGCCTACCTTCAAACTCAGTGCCTCTTTGCTTGACATCATGGGAAAATCAAAAGAAATCAGCCAAGACCTCAGAAAAAAATTGTTGACCTCCACAAGTCTGATTCAAACTTGGGAGCAGTTTCCCCAACGCCTGAAGGTACCATGTTCATCTGTACAAACAATAGTACGCAAGTATAAACACCATGGGACCACGCAGCCGTCATACCGCTCAGGAACGAGACGTGTTCTGTCTCCTAGAGATGAAAGTACTTTGGTGTGAAAAGTGCAAATCAATCCCAGAACAACAGCAAAGGACCTTGTGAAGACACTGGAGGAAACAGGTACAAAAGTATCTATATCCACAGTAAAACAAGTCCTATATCGACATAACCTGAAAGGCTGCTCAGCCAGACTACGGTTTGGAACTGCACATGGAGACAAAGATTGTACTTTTTGGAGAAATGTCCTCTGGTCTGATAAAACAAAAATAGAACTGTTTGGCCATAATGACCATCGTTATGTTTGGAGGAAAAAGGGGGATGCTTGCAAGCCGAAGAACACCATCCCAACCATGAAGCATGGGGGTGGCAGCATCATGTTGTGGGGGTGCTTTGCTGCAGGAGGGATTGGTGCAACTTCACAAAATAGATGGCATCATGAGGCAGGAAAATTATGTGGATATATTGAAGCAACATCTCAAGACATCAGTCAGGAAGTTAAAGCTTGGTCGCAAATGGGTCTTCCGAATGGACAATGACCCCAAGCATACTTCCAAAGTTGTTTCAAAATGGCTTAAGGACAACAAAGTCAAGGTATTGGAGTGGCCATCACAAAGCCCTGACCTCAAACCTATAGAAAATTTGTGGCCAGAACTGAGAAAGCGTGTGCGAGCAAGGAGGCCTACAAACCTGACTCGATTACACCAGCTATTAGGAGGAATGGGCCAAAATTCACCCAACTTACTGTGGGAAGCTTGTGGATGGCTACCTGAAACGTTTGACCCAAGTTAAACAATTTGAAGGCAATGCTACCAAATACTAATTGAGTGTATGTAAACTTCTGACCCACTGGGAATGTGATGAAAGAAATAAAAGCTGAAATAAATCATTTTCTCCACTATTAGTCTGACATTTCACATTCTTAAAATAAAGTGGTGATCCTAACTGACGTAAAACAGGGAATTTTTAATAGGATTAATGTCAGGAATTGTGAAAAACTGAGTTTAAATGTATTTGGCTAAGGTGTATGTAACCTTCCGACTTCAACTGTACCTCTTGACTTATTTCACATTTTGTTGTGTTACAGCCTGAATTCAAAATGGGTTAAATATATGTTTTTTTCTTACCCATCTACACACAATACCCCATAATGAAAAAGTGAAAACATTAGTTGAAAATTAAATACACATATCTAATTTACATAAGTATTCACACCCGAGTCGATAGTGTTAGAATACCCTTTGGCAGTGATTACAGCTGTGAGAATTTCTTGGTAAGTCACAGAGCTTTGCACACCTGGATTGTACGGCTCTCGACCTTCGCCTCTCCCGAGTCCATACGGGAGTTACAGTGATGAGACAGGACTTTAGACTGTAACTACCAATTGCATATCACGAAAAAGGGGAGAGAAAAAAATGTACCTGTCAAAAGTTTGGACACACCTACTCATTCCAGGGTTTTTCTTTATAGTAAAACTATTTTCTACATTGTAGAATAATAGGGAAGACATCAAAACTATGAAATAACACATGGAATCATGTAGTAACCAAAAAGTATTCAAATTGAGATTCTTTGAAGTAGCACTAAGGTTGCACATTTTGGGGAATATTCAGAGGTGTACATTTTCAGTTGGAATTAACGGGAATTAACATAAATATATGCAAATTAATATTAATACCATTTAAATGTAGATGTTTTTTGCATTGGATAGTTTAGAAACTTAAGCTTTGGTTGTCTTCCTCACAGGCTTCCATGACTGATGTTGGTGGGATTTGGAGGATGATGGAGGCAACAGTGGAAAGAGTCTCAGATCCACAAAGTCCCTTCCACCAGGTGGCCGATTGAGATATGTTGGCACAACTGCCATATTGTATCTCCATCCCAAAGCCCTTGTTTGGAAGTGTACTTCGTCAGACTGCCAAGAACCATGCTCTCATCCAGGCCAAGGTGGCGAGACACGGTAGTGATTACACCATAGGCCTTGTTGATCTCTGCACCAGACAGGATGCTCTTGCCAGCATACTTGGGGTCCAACATGTACGCTGTGGCATGTATGGGCTTCAGTCAGAAGTCTTCACGCTTTTTAATGTATTTCAGAACTGCAGTTTCCTTTGCTTGGAGCAACAGTGAAGTGGGCAGGGCATACAGATTTCTTCTCTTACATCTGCAAGCAGTCTCCCTCAATCTGTGCAATGGCTACTGCTATAGGTTTCAAGAGTTTCAGGCTGCTTACCACTCTCCCAAAATACATCATCCAGGAGGATCCTCTTGATGGGTCTGTGATAAAACAATTTCTTGGAGAGACTCCTTCCCCTCCAGGAGACTGTCAAACATGACAACACCACCCCAACGGGTGTTGCTGGGCAGCTTCAATGTGGTGCTCTTATTCTTCTCACTTTGCTTGGTGAGGTAGATTGCTGCTATAACTTGATGACCCTTCACATACCTAACCATTTCCTTGGCTCTCTTGTAGAGTGTATCCATTGTTTTCAGTGCCATGATGTCCTTGAGGAGCAGATTCAATGCATGAGCAGCACAGCCAATGGGTGTGATGTAAGGGTAGGACTCCACTTTAGACCAAGCAGCCTTCATGTTCACAGCATTGTCTGTCACCAGTACAAATACTTTCTGTGGTCCAAGGTCATTGATGACTGCCTTCAGCTCATCTGCAATGTAGAGACCGGTGTGTCTGTTGTCACTTGTGTCTGTGCTCTTGTAGAATACTGGTTGAGGGGTGGAGATTATGTAGTTAATTATTCCTTGCCCACGAACATTCAACCACCCATCAGAGAGGATTGCAATACAGTCTGCTTTCTCTAAGATTTGTTGACCTTCACTTGAACTCTGCATCCAGCAAATGAGTAGATAAAGCATGTCTGGTTGGAGGGGTGTATGCTAAATGGTGTGTGTATATATATAAATAAAAATAATGTATTGTGTCATTTTGGAGTCACTTGTATTGTAAATAAGACTATAATATGTTTCTAAACACTTCTACAATAATGTGGATCATACTAGTCTTGGGCGGTGTACCATAAATCAGGGTATTTGGAAAAAGCCACAGGATGGTTTTTAAATACCATCAATGCCGTTGAAACTATATATTACTTCTTTTTTTTATACAGTTGAATATTTGTAGATACTTTAAGTAAATAAATATCTGCAGTCAACTTGTGCAGTACTTTAGCAGACAAAAAACATTGCGTTCTTCATTTCACCTGTCACAATATTAATGTAGCTTAGCGTAGTCCCCAGTCACATGTCACGTGGTGTTTGTTTACAAGAACACAACATGAGACCGGAGCCTTGTGAGTCACTCACTGTTGGTGCAGTACGCGCCAGGTGATTGAAGTACAGTATGGAATTCACAACTAAATGTTTGACAGCTAGATCAAGTATTTTATAACTATTAAGTTAACTGTTGCTTCCCACAATGTTAACAATATTCCATACCGCACTTCTTGACACCCACCCGCTTAACCCGGAAGCCAGCCGCACCAATGTGTCAGAGGAAGCACGGTTCAACTGATGACCGAGGCGCAATGAGCCAAGTAAAGCCCCCCGGCCAAACCCTCCCCGAACCCAGAAGACGCTGGGCCAATTGTGCGCCGCCCTATGGGACTCCCGATCACAGCCGATTGTGATACAGCCCGGGATCAAACCCGGGTCTCTAGTGATGCCTCCAGCACTGCGATATAGTGCCTTAGACCGCTGTGCCACTTGGGAGGCCCCCGGACATAATTTCTAATGACAAAGTGTAGTCGGGCCTGCAGACACTTTCCACAAACAAACGGTGCTTGTCATTGCTTGTTAGAAAGCTCTCCCCACACACTCTACACACATTTTTGAGGGCGTACTGTAGTTGACAATTTTTTAGTGGGAGGATGGTGCTCCATGACCTCTTATGTATCGGTTGTGGCTTAGCCTAGCTATCTGCGTCTGCATTGGGTCCGCTTCTGTCATGTTTCCGAGGGGATTCTTTTTTATGAGCACAATTCCCGCCCGCCTTTTAAGCCCTGTCTACCTAAATTCATGATTTTTGGGGAGTTGTCTATCTGAAGAGCACCCTCCCCGGAACATTTCTTTCTCCCTTTTCGAAGTAGCCAAGAGAATCCCACACGATCCCCTGACCTAGGTCTATAGCACTAGTGCTAGGATTTCTGAGAATATTAGGTGCGTCAATGACACATTGCTTCGTAGGTTTTTAGAATTGAAATCAAATTGCGTATGAAAATTAAATACTTCCTGAAACTGAATTTCCTGAAAGTGTCATAATGAATTTAAAGGGGGTATTGTCTGAGTATTAACATCAGCTGTAAATGCTTCCTTCTCTGTTATACAATAACTATTGGCATCAGTCTGGTATTTGTAAAGTAATGTGATTATTTCGGCATGACTGTTTCCTTGTGGCTCTCCCACAGTCGTTTGGAATCCCTGGTGACGTCCCTGGGGCCGAGGGCTGTGAGGAATGGCCGACAGGCCCGCTGTGTCCTCAGCATCTTCTACGAGCGACGCTGGGAGCAGAGTCTGCAGGACCTGAGACTGGAACTGAACATTGAGCCTCTGCTGACCGTCACAGCTTCCAGCCAGAGGACCACATCAGACTCATAGCACTGACCTCTGATGTCAGAGGTCACACTGCAACCAGATGGTAGAGGATGCAGGGACTCTTTGGAGTGATGTAATGTTGGAATTTTGTGGGCTGACTGTTTAATGGCAATTGTGTCAAGCTTCCCCATGTCTCAAAGTGAATAATGGTGAAGGAAGGAAAGGCCTATATTCACAATGGGGGCAGGGGATTTCCAGAGAGGCATTACCAGAGAGAGATTGTTACCCCCTTACCAAGGTTGAGATAATTTCCCCTTGACATTGGTTAAGTACATTATGACCTGACATTGAGTAGAAGGGACATTTTGGGAACAAAACCTTGTTGAGGGTCTTGTATTACCCACTCCAATTCTTCAAGCGACAAGTCATAACCTGGGTTGGGCAAACCAAGGACATGCCAGAGCCTGTTGCTGCTGGTTACACCAGTGGTGGCTTAGTCATGTCTGGTATCATTCAGACGCTGAGACTGGTTCTATCTGACATTTCCTTCTCTTATAACTCATGGTACATCACTCACCTGGTACTGTAATGACTGTCAATCATTGACTGAGTTTTATTTGACAATGTGTGTGTTCATGACAAGCACAGCACTGTTCATGTATTTCTGGTGTGAGATGTCACTTATCAATAAATTGTTTGCACTTTGTTGAAACCTTTTTCGATAATGCTGGGTTTAGTACAGTACTGTATTATGCAAATTACTACTAGTCTAACTTGTTGCTCAGTTAGCTGGAGCTGAAGTTTGCTTGGATGTTTTTTTCCAGTTTGTTTGAAGTCAGAACTGACAATGTCAACAGCAATGTGTCACTAAGATGGGAGCATTCTGTGAAGCCCTTTAAGTTTTCCAAACTACTACTCACTTACACAGAACGATCTTTCATTATGATTGTGGGGAGTTTTCTGTTTTTTCTTCTTTCTCTAGGAAGGCAGGTTTTTATTATCCACAAAGAAGAAACATCCATTAATAGTACCTCATACCATGTAGTTGATACAGTAAAACTTGTAGAATGTAAACTTTGTTTATATATACAGTACCAATCAAAAGTTTGGACACCTACTCATCTCAGGGTTTTTCTTTATTTTTCTATTTTCTACATTCTATGAAATAACACATATGGAATCATGTAGTAACCAAAATAAGTGTTAAACAAATCAAAATATATGTTATATTCTTCAAAGTAACCACCCTTTGCCTTGATGATAGCTTTGCACACTCTTGGCATTCTCTCAACCCGCTTCACCTGGAATGCTTTTCCAACAGTCTTGAAGGAGTTCCCACATATGCTGAGCACTTGTTGGCTGCTTTTCCTTCACTCTGCGGTCCAACTCATCCCTAACCATCTCAATTGGGTTGAGGTTAGGTGATTGTGGAGGCCAGGTCATCTGATGCAGCACTCCATCACTCCTTCTTGGTCAAACAGCAAGAAATCTCAAATTTGGACTCATCAGACCAAAGGACAGATTTCCATCTTTCTAATGTCCATTGAATGTTCATTGCTCATGTTCTTGGCCCAAGCAAGTCTCTTCTTATTATTGGTGTCCTTTAGTAGTGGTTTATTTGCAGCAATTCGACCATGAAGGCCTGATTCATGCAGTTTCCTCTGAACAGTTGATGTTGAGATGTGTCTGTTACTCGAACTCTGTGAAGCATTTTTTGGGCTGCAACTTCTGAGGCTGGTAACTAATGAACTGGGGTGCGCGCAAGATGGAGGTCAGTGCAGATGTGTTTTTTGGTAGCTGAAGGAATAATTGGATTTCCTCAACCAAATATGACCATTTGGTAATTTCTAAGGTCATAAAACCCTGTATGAATATGGTTTAGTTTGTTTACCAAAGTAATTGATTACTCTCTTAAATGTATTCCCCTCTAAAACTATTAAGTTAGCGACAACACTAGATAGCCAGATCAGCTAGCTAGCTCAAAAACTGTAAACTTCCATGACCAAAACCAAATGAAAAGAAATGGAGAAATCATCAGATGGACAATTAACAGCAAAAGATGGTATGGTTTTGGGTACTCCTCCTCAGACTGTAACTGGGGGGAAATACTGCTATTTGTGATGAAAATTTTGTGAGTCCCCATTTCGGGCACCCCAGTCAAGCCCCAGGGGAAAAAGATGAGAGGGCAATAGGGTATGTCACTTCTTGAGATGTGAAACAATATTGTGATGCTTTTGACAGCAAAGATAGATGAAAGGGCAAATGGCTTAGGGAGAATACAATGAAAATTGAGGCCATAAAAATCAGTTGACTTTATCTATAGAGAAGTGAAAACCCTCAAAAGTGACATGAAGAAAGTGGAAGATATCTGCCAGGAAAATAAAAAGGTGACTGAACTCGAGCAAAAGTTGAATGAGGTGGAGAGATACCAGCGCAGGTGGAACCTGAGGCTCCATGGAATTCTAGAGCAGGCGGGTGAGGACATCAAATGCAGAGTTGTTGACATCTGTGGAGCTGTCATTCCCTAATCAAAAGCCAAACTTCAGGAAAATGTGGACATTGTTCATTCTTTGGGAAGACTCAAGGATCAAGACAAGAGACCGATGACAACCATCATCCGGTTCACCAACAGATCTACACGGATCTTCTCTGGAGGCGAGCAAAAAACTGAGTTCCTCATCAAGCAAAAATTGAGGTTCACGGAAGATCTGACCTCAGCAGACAAAGTAACACGAGAGAAACTGTAGCCGATGGTGGCTGCAGCTCGAAAGGCAGGGAAAAGAGCATTTTTGTCGGTGCAAGAGTGATCATCGATGGGAAAGAAATGCGGCCAAATCAGAACATTTGAGAGAGCCAGAGTCTAACTCGGACAGAACTGGTAGGCCTAAACACTGCCTAATTGCCAGGTGAAAAGCAGCCTTTTATTGTAAAGAATTAACACAAACACTTGAATGAGAAAAGGCTGACAATAAAACTGGTAAACTAAACACTATGGGTGAATAATTGCTTATTGTAAGGTCTACACAATGTCTCCCCCTTGTGGGAGTAAGAATAATTTGGTAACTTTATGACCAGTACTTCTTGTTTTTTGTTGGAGGGGTTAATAATGGGATGGAAATCCTTTTGAGTTACATATCCTTAGGAAAAGCTTATATTAGGATAACAAGGTTGTTGGTTGAAGTTTGTCTTTATCTCTTTGTTCAATTAATGTCAGGGGTATTTGTAATTTACTCAAGCGTAAGGCTATTTTCCTGTATTGCAAACAGTTTAATGCAGACTTTTACTTTCTACAAGAGACTCATGCTTGTTCTTCCCATCTAGCTTTTTGGAAAAATCTATGGGGTAACGATATCTGGTTATCATATGGCAACAACCACTTTGCAGGTGTAGCAGTTTTAAGAGGTGCATTTAAAGGGAAGGTCATCAGTAGTAAGACTCACCACTCTGGATGTTGGTTAATTTTAACAGTGAATTTCAAATGTGACATTTTTTAATTAGGAAATATCTATGCATCCAACAACAAGCAAAACAGGATATTATTTCAAATTTGAAGAGATTAATAGAGTTTAGAGGTCGACCGATTAATCGGAATGGCCGATTAATTAGGGCCGATTTCAAGTTTTCGTTAAAAAAAATTTTTTACACCTTTATTTAACTAGGCAAGTCAGATTATGATAACCAAATTATGATAAATGTACCATATTACGTATTGGATCACTAAAAAATACACATTTTACATTGCCATGTAGTTTACCAATTAAATGGTCTGACGGAGATGTGGACATACTCGGTATACAAATCCCTCTCTGGGATAGGTGGGACGCTTGCGTCCCAACCGCCATGTTAAAATGTAGAGCGCCAGATTCAAAAAAATTATATAAAATTAAACTTGATTAAATCACACATATAAGATACCAAATTAAAGCTACACTCGTTGTGAATCCAGCCAACATGTCAGATTTCAAAAAGGCTTTTCGGCGAAAGCATAAGATGCTATTATCTGATGATAGCCCAATGTAAACAAGAGAGTGTAGCCTATTTCAACCATGCATGCGCTACTCAAAACGCTAATATAAAATATAAAACATGCATTACCTTTGACGAGATTCTTTTGTTGGCACTCCAATATGTCCCATAAACATCACAAATGGTCCTTTTGTTCGATTAATTCCGTCCATATATATCCAAATTGTCCATTTATTTGGCGCCGTTGTACCAGAAAAAGCATCGTCCAATTTGCACAGTCACGACAAAATATCTAAAAAAATTATCCTCTAAACTTTGCCAAAACATTTCAAAGTACTTTTGTAATACAACTGTAGGTATTTGTAAACGTTAATAATCGATCAAATTGAAGACGGGTCAATCTGTTTTCAATAAAGGATATCAACAAACTCACGGTACTTTTCAAGTCTTGCTCAACTCTCAAACATAAATACAAGACGTCACTCCACTTCCGGGTCAATATCTTTCTCAGTTCTCTAATGAAAAATCTTAACCATTTTCCATACAATGGCGACATCCAGTGGAAGCAGTAGAAACTGCGTGGGTAGTGATTAGAATTCTGGTTTGCCCATGATAATCCATTGAACACACAGTGACTTAAAAAAAAAAAAGTTGGTCCTCAGGGTTTTGACTGCTATATAAGTTCTGTTATACTTACAGATATGATTCCAACAGTTTTAGAAACTTCAGAGTGTTTTCTATCCAAATATACTAATAATATGCATATCTTATATTCTGGGGATGAGTAGGACGAAGTTGAAATTGTGCACGCTATTTTTCCATATGTGAAAACTCTGCCCCCTATCCCCAAGAAGTTTTAAGAACACATTCTTATTTTCAATGACGGCCTAGGAACGGTGGGTTAACTGCCTCGTTCAGGGGCAGAATGACAGATTTTCACCTTGTCAGCTCGGGGGATTCAATCTTGTAACCTTACAGTTAACTAGTCCAACGCTCTAACCACCTGATGACATTGCACTCCACGAGGAGCCTGCCTGTTACGCGAATGCAGTAGAAGCCAAGGTAAGTTGCTAGCTAGCATTAAACTTATCTTATAAAAAAAAACATCAAAACCATCAATCAATCAATCAATCATAATCACTAGTTAACTACACATGGTTGATGATATAACTAGTATATCTAGAGTGTCCTGCGTTGCATATAATCGATGCGGTGCGTATCGTTGCTCCAATGTGTACCGAACCATGAACATCAATGCCTTTCTTAAAATCAATACACAGAAGTATATATTTTTAAACCTGCATATTTAGCTAAAAGAAATCCAGGTTAGCAGGCAATATTAACCAGGTGAAATTGTGTCACTTCCTTGCGTTCATTGCACGCAGAGTCAGTGTATATGCAACAGTTTGGGCCGCCTAATTTGCCAAAATTTTACGTAATTATGACATAACATTGAAGGTTGTGCAATGTAACAGGAATATTTAGACTTATGGATACCACCCGTTAGATAAAATACGGAACGATTCCGTATTTCACTGAAAGAATAAACGTCTTGTTTTCGAGATGATAGTTTTTGAATTCGACCATATTAATGACCTAAGGCTCGTATTTCTGTGTGTTATTATGTTATAACTAAGTCTATGATTTGATAGAGCAGTCTGACTGAGCGGTGGTAGGCAGCAGCATGCTCGTAAGCATTCATTCAAACAGCACTTTCCTGCTTTTTGCCAGAAGCTCTTCGCTGTGCTTCAAGCCTATCGACTCCCGAGATTAGGCTGGTGTAACCGATGTGAAATGGCTAGCTAGTTAGCGGGGTGCGCGCTAATAGCGTTTCAAACGTCACTCGCTCTGAGACTTGGAGTAGTTATTCCCCTTGCTCTGCATGGGTAACGCTGCTTCGAGGGTGGCTGTTGTCGTTGTGTTCCTGGTTCGAGCCCAGGTAGGAACGAGGAGAGGGATGGAAGCTATACTGTTACACTGGCAATACTAAAGTGCCTATAAGAACATCCGATAGTCAAAGGTTAATGAAATACAAATGGTATAGAGAGAAATAGTCCTATAATTCCTATAATAACTACAACGTAAAACTTCTTACCTGGGAATATTAAAGACTCATGTTAAGTGTAATATATTATAAAAATAAAGCGAACTGGATGGAATATGGGGGAAAATGCACCAAATTCTTTTTCAATCTTCAATATAGAAATGCTACCAAAAAAAACGTATTAAAACTTGTTACAAATGATGGAGTCACGCATGATTCACCAAATGATATTTTGAAAGAGAAAGTAAAGTACTTTAAGAATATGTTTTCGTTTCAGGCTCCTCCATCTCCACTAACTGAAACTAATTGTATGGATTTTTTCCCTAATAATAATGTAAAATTAACATCTGTACAGAAAGACTCATGTAAAGGCCTAATTACAGAGGAGGAACTACTTGAGGCAATTGGGGCCTTTAAGGATGGGAAAACTCCAGGACTGGATGGCATACCAGTGGAAGTATACAATTTTTTTTTTGATATACTCAAAGGACCATTATTAGCTTGTTTTAACCACTCCTATATAAATGATAGATTATCAGACACGCAACAAGAAGGTGTGATATCATTATTACTGAAACAGGACCCAAGTGGTATATATAAAGATCCAGTCCATTTAAAAAATTGGAGACCTCTTACACTTCAGTGTTGTGATGCAAAAATCCTAGCAAAATGCTTGGCGCATAGAATAAAAAAAGTTTTGTCAGATATTATTCATCCTAATCAGACAGGTTTTTTACATGGACGATACATTGGAGATAATATAAGGCAAGTACTGGAAACAATAGAACACTATGAAATATCCGGGACACCAGGCCTGGTTTTCATAGCTGATTTTGAAAAGGCTTTTGATAAAGTACGACTGGAGTTTATATATAAATGCCTAGAATATTTCAATTTTGGGGAATCTCTTATAAAATGGGTTAAAATTATGTATAGTAACCCTAGGTGTAAAATAGTAAATAATGGCTACATCTCAGAAAGTTTTAAACTATCTAGAGGAGTAAAACAAGGTTGTCCACTATCGGCATATCTATTTATTATTGCCATCGAAATGTTAGCTGTTAAAATTAGATCAAACATTAATATTAAGGGATTAGAAATCCAGGGCCTAAAAACTAAGGTGTCATTGTACGCTGATGATTCATGTTTTCTTTTAAAACCACAACTAGAGTCTCTCCACGGCCTCTTAGAGGATCTAGATACATTTGCTATCCTCTCTGGATTAAAACCAAATTATGATAAATGTACCATATTACGTATTGGATCACTAAAAAATACACATTTTACATTGCCATGTAGTTTACCAATTAAATGGTCTGACGGAGATGTGGACATACTCGGTATACAAATCCCAAAAGAAAGAAATGATCTCACTCCAATAAATTTTTATAGAACGTTAGCAAAAATAGATAAGATCTTGCTACCATGGAAAGGAAAATACCTGTCTATTTGTGGGAAAATCACCCTGATTAACTCTTTAATCATATCACAGTTTACCTATTTGCTTATGGTTTTGCCTACACCTAGTGACCTGCTTTTTAAATTATATGAACAAAAAATATTCAATTTTATTTGGAACGGCAAGCCAGATAAAATTAAAAGGGCCTATTTATATAACGAATATGAATTCGGAGGGCAGAAATTATTAAATATTAAAGCATTAGACCTCTCACTAAAGGCATCAGTCATACAAAAGTTATACTTAAATCCAAACTGGTTCTCTAGTAGATTGGTACGAATGTCTCATCCTATGTTCAAGAAGGGCCTTTTTCCCTTTATTCAGATTACACCTGTTCACTTTCGGTTGTTTGAAAAGGAAATAATCTCCAAAATATCTTTATTTTTTAAACAAGCCTTAGAAAGTTGGTTGCAATTTCAGTTTAATCCACCTGAAAGGACGGAACAAATAGTACAACAAATATTGTGGTTAAATTCAAATATAGTAATTGATAAAAAAACTGTATTTATCGAAGAAATGTTTAAAAAAGGTATAATTTTTGTGAATGATATCATAAATAGGACTGGTGGAGTAATGTCACACATGCAGCTAACACAGACATATAGAAATGTCTGCTCTACCCAAAATTACAACCAATTAATTGCAGCATTACCACAAAAATGGAAGAGGCAAGTAGAAGGGGAAAAAAGTAAGGAACTTGTATGTCGGCCCTATATTAAAGAACATAAATGGTTAAAGAAAAGTGTGATAAATAAAAACATATACCAATTTAATTTAAGGACCAAAAAACTGACAGCTGTGCCATATAAATTGCAAAATAGTTGGGAAGAGATTTTCGATGTACCCATTCCATGGCACATGGTTTATGAATTGATACGCAAAACAACGCCGGATTCAAAACTTCGAATTTTTCAATTTAAATTATTGTACAAAATTCTTGCAACTAATAGAATGTTATATATATGGGGGATACAATCTTCCCAGCTCTGCAGATTCTGCTGTGAGGAGGCAGAGTCATTAGATCATTTATTTTGGTATTGTCCGTATGTAGCTCGTTTTTGGTCACAGGTCCAGGAATGGTTGAAGAATTGCAACATTTGCGTAGAACTAACGCTACAGATAGCAATACTGGGGGATTTGAAAAGCCATGGTCAATCAATCAATAATATAATAATTATTTTAGCAAAAATGTTTATTTTTAATTTACAATCCGTGGAAGCTATGAGAATAGGAAGATTCAAATCTTTTGTGAAGCATCACAGCACAGTTGAAAAATATATGGCAAATAAAAATCCGAAATGGATGATGTTGGAAGATAGATGGGAAGGGTTGAGTGGAGCTGAAGGGTGGGACTAATAACAAGATAAACAATGTAGGGCATACGGGATCTGTGAAATGTGTATAGGTGCGGAGCCTTTGTGAAATAGCACAGTTACAAGTGGAAATCAAACTGGATGGACAACAGAAATAGAGGAAGGACTAAGAACAAACAAGAGAGAACTATTATAAAGTAGACTGTGTCTGTAAAATGTGTATAAGATGTATAAATTGAAGGTAAAAACAGAAATGTTTATCAGTTTACTCCAATTGGGGGATCGGTGGTAGGGTTTGCGGGGAATAATAATAAAGGTATACTCTTTTAAAAAGTATGTATGTCTATATAGGTATGTGTATGTATATATGTGTATATGTATGCATACGTGTATGGATATATATATTTACCCAAAAAAATATGGGGGATTGGAAATGATGCAGACAATTACATTGGAAGCAACATTCTTTCTGCAATATTAAGCTGATCCACCCCTAAAAAAAAAAAATGTAAAAAAAAAAAAAAAAAATTGTTATATTTTTTTTAAAGACTCATGTTAAAAGGAACCACCAGCTTTCATATGTTCTCATGTTCTGAGTAAGGAACTTAAACGTTAGCTTTCTTACATGGCACATATTGCACTTTTACTTTCTTCTCCAACACTTTGTTTTTGCATTATTTAAACCAAATAGAACATGTTTCATTATTTATTTGCAGCTAAATTGATTTTATTGATGTATTATATTAAGTTAAAATAAGTGTTCATTCAGTATTGTTGTAATTGTCATTATTACAAATAAAAAACATTTAAATCGTCCGATTAATCGGTATCGGCTTTTTTGTTTCCTCCAATAATCGGTATCGGTATCGGCGTTGAAAAATCATAATTGGTCGACCTCTAATAGAGTTATCGGTGTATTTCAGAATATCAAAATTATCTTAGATGGAGATTTTAATTCTGTATCTAATGTGATGATTGACAGATATCCCCCTCCTAACAGATCCAGCATTGTTAATCCTGAGTTTAATAACCTATGTCTTGGTCTTGGATTAGTCGATATTTGGAGATAAAAATATCCTGATAAAAAGGAATTCACTTGGAGTAACAAGGACATGTCCAGACAGTCAAGAATGTACTTCTGGTTGATTTCTAATTAATCAGATAACACTGTATCCATTGAACCATAAATTCTTACTGATCATAAAGTTATATTCTTATCTTTAAACATTAGTGGCTCTGAAGTGAATACATCGAATCTGAGTTATTTGAAAACTCAATAGTAGACTGTTGGCAGATGATAATTTCAAGATGGATGCCAAAGATATTATAAAAGAAAATTGTAGGAAAGCCCAACTATTTAAGTCTTTTGGAAAATATTGGGAATTAATGAAGTATGAAATAAGATGAACATCCATGAAGAGAGGTAAAGAAATGGCTGAATTTTAAAAAATTGACGTAAGAAACTTATTAAGGAAATACTTTCTCTAATCTCAATGGAGGACCTTGATGAAGGAAAGGGTCAGTTATTTTCTTTACAACTGGAAATGTACCGAATGTATGAAGAGAGAGCAAAGGGGGCATTTGTCAGATCAAGATGGTGGGAGAAAGGTGAAAAAAATCAAATACTTTTACAATTGGAGAGAAAAAATTCTGAATTTACCTCTGTTCATCATAAGCTTAATATAGATGGCAAAGAAAATGAAAACCCCAAAGATATTTCAAAATATGTTTCAGAATTCTATGGTAATCTTTACACCAGTAATGCCTGTTCTACTAGTGACATATCTGTCTTTCTAGACACTGTCAAAGACTATGCAAAATTCACAGATGAAGACTTCCAAAAGTCTTGTGATGAATTGTTTTCTATTCATGAAATAAAACAATGTATCAGCAAGTTAAAAGAGAACAAATCTCCAGGGAATGATGGCTTTATTTGTAAATTCTATACATATTTTCAGGAGGACATTGTTGAATTTATATTTAATGTTTTTAAGGAGGCAAATGATTTAGGGGTCCTGCCTGTTTCTATGACACAAGGCCTATTTTCTGTAATCCCCAAACCAAACAAAGATTCTATGATGTTAGAAAATTGGAGACCAATCACATTAATGAACAATGATGGAAAGCTACTTGCATCTATATTTGCAGAAAGACTTAAAAAAGGTTTTGACCAAATCATTGATGATACCCAGTCTGGTTTTATGAAGGTCAGACATGCTATGTTGTTGTCTTAGGTCTCTCTTTATGTAGTGTTGTGGTGTCTCTCTTGTCATGATGTGCGTTTTGTCCGATATTTGTATTAAATGTTATATTTTTAATCACAACCCCCATACCCGCAGGAGGCCTTTTGGCAGGCCGTCATTGTAAATAATAATTAGTTATTAACTGACTTGCCTAGTTAAATAAGGAAAAATATATATAAAGACATATGTAATAATATTCGACTAGTATTGGTCTTGATAGACTACAATGAGCACGTTATGAATGTCACCTATACTCCCTTTCCGGCCTCTAGGTCATCAGGCTGCTGATTATCCTGCACAGCTGTCACCATCGTCTCGCGCTCCTGCGCCTCATGACACTCACCTGGACCATCACCTCCTTGATTATCTTCCCTATATCTGTCACTCCCTTGGGTTCTTTCCTTGGGTGTTTTCATGTTGGTGCGTTGTTTGTTTTTTGTGTTCATTGGTTCTTTTATTTATTAAAACACTCACTCCCTGAACTTGCTTCCCGACTCTCAGCGCACTCATCACAATGGAAGATAGCTTTATTTTTTTAATATTTTTTTTTGTCAACATTTTCAAAGTGTAGTTAAGACACTTTACAATAATAGTAACAGCTCTGTTAAATGATCCCATGGAACATCACAGAGATTCGACATTAGACTCGGAATGAAACAAGGATGCCCAATTTCTCCTTCCTTATTTGTCCCACAAGTTATTGCACTTCATATCAATAAGGATAGCTTTAGGGGTATTCAGAAGATAAAGAGGTAAAGTGTTAACAATTGGCTGACACCACCATTTTTTGGGAAAGATCATAATGAAGTCAGGAAAGTTATTGAGTGTATTACAGTTTGACCATTGCTTCCACATGATTTCTGAAACTATGGCTCCTTTTCTCTAGACTCTACACACAAAACACACACACAACATGCAAAACGTCACACATCTCTTTCAAAACCAAACACTTAATTCAAAACTATTTTAACTCTCCTCAAAATGGTGTTTTTGCATCAAAACTATACACACAAACCATCAAATGATTAGCTCTTATACACGCCAACTACACACGGATGTGACAAATGTAAAACACTACTACACTGTAAAACATATTGTGCCCCTTTTACTTTAAAAAAATTGAGGTAACTATTTGCATCAGCCTTTTAAGTAAATCCAATAAGGAGGATCATTTACAGTTTTTTACGATTGCTGACACACTACAATTTAACTTTTCCCACAATTAGCAAAACCTTACACTCAAGGAGCAAAACACAAGGCTAGATTTGCACAACTGTAAGCACATTGTCAGCTTCACACTATTTGCAAAACATTACACACAGTGATTTGCAAAACACTAAACACACTTGTATACATCAGACACAGAAGTATATCATAATGTCACTTCCTTGCAATTCAAAAGCACTGACTGTCAAATTACCACACCTATGAGCCAATCTGTTAAACACAGCCATCAGGTGCACAAACACATGATTGCTAAATTGTAGACACACCAATCAGGTTTAAGCACTATAAAAATGCAGGAGGTAGGTTCACCTGCCTTCAACCAAAATGGAAGGAGTCAGAAGAAGAGTGAGGGTGAGAGGAGGAGTACACAGAGAAGGAGATAGAGGAAGAGGCAGAGGCCGAGGCCGAGGCAGAGGCCGAGTCAGAGTCAGAGGTTGAGGAAGACCTGAAGCAGGAGGAGAATGTGCACAAAGAAGAAGAGGACCAAACTTATCAAATGACATTCATGCAACACTAGTGGACCATGTTGTGAACCACGGATTGACGCTGAGGGAGGCTGGACTGAGAGTTCAGCCAAATCTTAGCAGATATACAGTGGCATCTGTCATAATGTCACTTTTCGACAGGAAAACAGGTAAAAGAAGATCTGTCTACAGTTACAGTAATCAGCCACTTATTGTATGCACCATATCCGCACTTGTGATACCCCTTCCTGTGACATTGTACAGTAAGTTACATGTATTATTCTCTACATAGGATTGAGGGTCGGGAACGACAAGGAGGAAGGGGGCCCATATTCACGCAAGAACAAGAGAGAGAGATAATAGACATGGTTTTGGCCAATAATGCTATCAGGCTCAGAGAACTACAAGCCAACATTATCAGTGACCATGCCATTTTCAATAATGTCCATCAGGTCTCTCAGTCAACACTGGCACGCATCCTGAAAAGACATCAGGTTCAAATGAAACAACTTTATCGAGTGCCTTTTGAGCGGAATTCAGAGAGGGTCAAACGGCTGCGACATGAGTATGTGGAGGTTTGTATTGTTCACTTTAGCACTGTGATGTTGCATACTGCACACAGGACTTCTTTACATTGACTGTATACTAGACCTATCCTGAACTACACAATCTTGTCTTTCACTGTATTTCAGGGAGTTTTGCAGATGGATGCTGAGGAAATCCTGCATGAATTCATATACTGTATACTGATGAGGTAGGGTTCAACCTCACAAAAGCAAGAAGGCGAGGCAGAAATATCATTGGCCACAGGGCTATAATCAATGTCCCAGAGCAACGTGGGGATAACATCACCCTTTGCGCTGCCATTTCACAGCATGGGGTTGTCCTCCATCATGCCAAAATGGGCCCTTACAACACACCTCACATTCTCGCATTTTTGGACCGATTGCACCACATCGTCACAGTAGGTAATGAAATGCACCAGATGCAATACACGGTCTTCTAGGACAATGTGTCATTCCACCGCTCTGCTTTGGTCCAGAACTGGTTTCAACACCATCCACAGTTGACAGTACTATACCTTCCACCATACTCTCCGTTTCTAAACCCTATCGAAGAGTTTTTCTCTGCATGGCGGTGGAAGGTTTACGATCTCCAGCCCCAGGCTCAGGTACCCCTCATTCAGGCCATGGAGGACGCCTGTGACCAAGTCGACAGCGCAGCTGTGCAAGGATGGATTCGACATTCAAGACGGTTCTTCCCGCGTTGTCTTGCTAATGACGATATTTCTTGTGATGTTGATGAAATTCTCTGGCCAGATCCAGCTAGGCGAAGAGATAATGTATAGTATGTTTACTGTAGTATTTTCTGTACAATATTGTCAGTTTTTTTCTGATTATTTTTTATGTTTGTTGTTGTTGTTATTTACTGTAATTGTAACCTGTACTGGATACAGTATTTTAAGTTTGTCTGTTTGCTGAGCTAACAGTGTTATGCACACTACTGTAGTAGCATGAAAACTGGGACATGTTTTGTTGTGATTCTCCATGTTGACATGTTGACTGATTTGGGTATATGGAGAGAAATAAATGATATTTTCCTCAGTCTGCAGCGTTGGTCTTGTGTAGTGTTTGTATAGTTGCACTTTCTCTATGTACTTCATTTACACTACTCTAATCACTGACAATTAGACTTGCTAAAAGTGTTTTAGGTTAGCAACAGCAGTGTGTAACTGGTTCAAAAAGATTGAAGTCATATGAAAAGTGTGTGTTTCGTATGGTAACAAAATATTCTTTTTATGAAGTCGTGTATAGTTTTGACAAAAGTGTTCCATTTTGCAAATGATCTGAAGTGTTGTGCTACTTTGGTGTAGGGTTGTGCTAATTGTGTGTAGTGTTTTGACAAACCGGGCCCTGTTTTCAAAATTGTGCTTAAACAATTGAAAAAAACTGTAAGTATAATATACTTCGCTTTTAGTGCATTACAAACTCAAATGTATTAAGTGCAAACAGGATCTCAAATTCCTTTCATTTAACTTAATTTTATCAGGTTCAGAACAGTTTTTTTAGTTACCTGCTTAAGTCCTTCAAGTCCCAGAACTAATGTTATAAGTTTTATATACTTAATGTAATCAGTTATAGAACTAATATTGTATGTTTAATTTGCTGAATTTACTTAGTATCGTAATTGATATTCTATGTTTAATCTACAAATGTTTTTTGCTCAGTTACTTATGGTACTCAGGTTAGTAAAATGTATTTAAATTGGGTTCCTACTACTCAAATATATACTGACAACTATACTTAAAAAGCTGATGCAAATAGTTACCTCAATATACTTGGGATAATTTACTAAAAATTACAATTTCTATACAAGGGAATATGCAAAAAGAAACAACAGTGTTGAACTTCAAACTTCAACACCTTTATTTTTAATAAAGGTTTTCTTCAAACTTCAATCTCAAATTTCCCCTTAAACCCTACTGCTTAAAACTTCTTATGGCTGCAATCCCGTTAACGGGATCGATATGACAACAGCCAGTGAAAGTGCAGGGCGCCAAATTCAAACAACAGAAATCTCATAATTAAAATTCCTCAAGCATACAAGTATTTCACACCATTTTAAAGATACACTTCTAGTTAATCCCACCACAGTGTTCGATTTCAAAAAGGCTTTACAGCGAAAGCACCACAAACGATTATGTTAGGTCACTGCAAAATCACAGAAAAACACAGCCATTTTTCCAGCCAAAGACAGGAGTCACAAAAAGCAGAACTAGAGATAAAATTCATCACTAACCTTTGATGATCTTCATCAGATGACACTCATAGGGCTTCATGTTACACAATACATATATGTTTTGTTCGATAAAGTTCATATATATATTGGCGCCATGTTCAGAAATGCCTCCAAAATATCCTGAGAAATAGCAGAGAGCCACGTCAAATAACATAAATACTCATCATAAACTTTGATGAAAGATACATGTTTTACATAGAATTAAAGATACACTTGTTCTTAATGCAACCGCTGTGTCAGATTTCAAGAAGCTTAATGGCAAAACACAATATTCAATAATCTGAGAACAGCGTTCAGCCACAAAAGGAAGCCATATAGTTACCCGCCAAATTGTGCAGTCAACAAAACTCATAAATAGCATTGTAAATCTTCACTTACCTTTGCTGATCTTCGTCGGAATGCACTCCCAGGACTTCCACAAGAAATGTTCGTTTTGTTCGGTAATGTCCATCATTTATGTCCAAATAGCTATTTTTGTTAGCGTGTTTGGTAAACAAATCCAAAGTCAGGAGGCGCGGTCACTAAAAGCAGACAATGTCAAAAAGTTCTGTAACAGTCAGTAGAAACATGTCAAACGATGTTTTGAATCAATTTTTAGGATGTTTTTAACATAAATCTTCAATAACGTTCCAACCGGAGAATTCCATTGACTTCAGATGTGTGATGGAACAGAGCTCCCTCTCATGTGAACGCGCATGGTCAGAGCATGGTCAGGTCATGGTAGACCTGACTCATTCCTGTCTCCACTTCACAGTAGAGGCATCAGACAATCTAGTGGAAGCCGTAGGAAGTGCAAACTGATCCATATCCCACTGTATATTCGATAGGCGATGAGTTGAAAATCAACCAACCTCAGATTTCCCACTTCCTATTTGGATTTCTTCTCAGGTTTTTGCCTGCCATATGAGTTCTGTTATACTCACAGACATCATTCAAACAGTTTTAGAAACTTCAGAGTGTTTTCTATCCAATACTAATAATAATATGCATATATTATCAACTGGGACTGAGGAGCAGGCAGTTTACTCTGGGCACCTTTCATCCAAGCGACTCAATACTGCCCCTGCAGCCATAAGAAGTAAAGCATTTGTGGAGAGCTCATTATTTTGTCATCTGTAAGCATTCTGGGTATAACGCCACCTTGCCTCCTTAGGTAAAGTTACATCTAGATAGCTTGCACCTGACTACAAATAATTTCAGATCTTCACAACTGCATAAAGTTTAGGTGATAGTTTGGGATTAGTACTTTGACCTCACATCTTGTACATTTTGGCAAGAATTCTCTGGTGGTCTGTGTGCCCCTTAACATCAAAGCGATATTTTAACAGAAACGTAAATTAACAATTTATCTTAATATACTTTACACAAAGCACAATATGAACTTTAGCTCAAATACAACCTCATTCAAACTGTTTTAGATTAATCAAAACATGGGTTTTCAAAACATACATTGCAGATATTGTTACAAAATATATGCCAAATTGTCCCTTAAACTTGACTCCACTTGCACTAGTGAAGCCCATATGGACATAATATTTAGACAGGTATAATCATTCTGGGTATAACTCCACCGTTCCTCCTTAGGTAAAGTTACATCCAGATAGCTTTCACCTGACTACAAACAATCTCAGAAATCCACTAGTGCATATGAAGTAAGTTTTAAAACATAGCTGTTTTTTTTAACCAGGAATTAACAATGTCTCTTATGACTTCACCTGAAAATGAGCATCATGTAAACTGTAGCTCCTATACTACCTAGCAACTAGCTTTTCAGCTTACTGAGTACGCTCTAACCACTAGGCTACCTGCTGCCCCCATATGCTATCTCAATCTAAAATAAGGAAGTCACACATTGGCAATACCTGCCTGGGCGACAACGCATGGAGTAAAACACTAATAGGGCCCTATGAAATTATTGTTATTTTTTCCCCCTCAAATGCTGTTTTATTTTCCAGAATTCCGTGTTAACTTTTTGTTGCCTAACGTGTTCAATCCATTTGGTTGATTTAACAATACAGTATATATCTAATACCTATTATTCACACTAATAAAAAATATCCTGTGTATCCTGTCTGAGGGGTACCTGTATTCTGTTTAAATTTCTGGATTCCGTCTGAGTTTTCCGCATTGAGGAAATAATGGGGCCCTACAAGCCCTTATGTGAGTTACAATGAAAACACACATGCATTTGAATATATTGACATACCTTGTCAATGTATTCTGGAAAATATGGTATGTCCAGTACTCAGGAACGTCTGAATACGTGAATTATACCTAAAGAAGAGAAGTTGTATTAAAATCTATGACAATGTCAGGAAAATAACACTCAAATGACTTCAGCTTTAGATAGCTAGCTAGCTAAAAAACGGAAATCCACGCTGACTTGGAAGAGCTGCTTGTTATCTATCTTACTAGCCAGCCCAAGTATTTCATTCAGCTAGTTTGGCTGTTAACGTTAGATATTGACTAGATAACTACTGCACAAGGTCAACGTTTGCAGTGCTGTCTTGAACATGTTGTGAATACGTGAACAACAAGGTTTCTGCAAGGACAGGTGTAATTAGATAGCTAGGTGTAGTTAGCTAGCTAGCTACGTATTGTTCCTACCCGTCTCTTCCTGGGTAGCTTGCCTAGCAGGCAAAATTACCTTGCATGGGCACATGTGTTCAGTTCTACTGTAATGTTTGCTGACGACGCATTTTTTTGATAAGCTAGGTAGCTAATATGTTAAATAGCTATTTCGGTTAATATAAAACTTACACAAAAATTACAAAAGTTATAAACAGCGCTGAGGCGATTAAAGGCACTGCTAACTTACTAGCATGCCCACCACTAGCTAAATATACAGTACTATACGTACTCTGGCAATATAGCTAGCAAAAGGCTTTTCGTACTTGAAGAATATTATTTAACTAAAATTTTTGACATTTCGTTGAAAATATATGTAGAGAGATCCAAACTACATTCCAAGTGATAATTTGGTCCTTACCTGCCGCTTGGCCATTACAGAGGAGAAAGATCAAGACGACGTCCGTTGAAATGTTCCAAGCACAATTGACGTTCATAACTAGATCTAGCATGTCAGTCCAACACAATAATGATCATTTGAATATCATATTTTTAAGTTGTTGGTTGTTACTTACAAATATTCGTTCAAATTTAGCAGCATATTACCTTGGATTTTTATTTGCAAATGACAGTCTTTTTCAACACATATAAATTAAGTACTGTATTAAAAAATGTAAGTAAAACTAGGAACCTATTATTTTAACAAAAAATCATTGATTTTCTTTTGCAATATTTACTAAGCCCGTGGGTCATTTTTTTTTACAGTGTATATTGTGTATTTTGCATGTTCAATGTGCAGTGGAGTCCACAGCAATTTGTGATAGCACTCGCACTACATGTACAGTTGAAGTCGGAAGTTTACATACACTTAGGTCGGAGTCATTAAAACTCGTTTTTCAACCTCTCCACAAATTTCTTGTTAACAAACTATAGTTTTGGCAAGTCGGTTAGGACATCTACTGTGTGCATGACACAAGTAATTTTTCCAACAATTGTTTACAGACAGATTATTTCACTTATAATTCACTGTATCACAATTCAAGGGGGTCAGAAGTTTACATACACTAAGTTGACTGTGCCTTTAAATAACTTGGAAAATTCCAGAAAATTATGTCATGGCTTTAGAAGCTTCTGATAGGCTAATTGACATCATTTGAGTCAATTGGAGGTGTACCTGTGGATGTATTTCAAGGCCTGCCTTCAAACTCAGTGCCTCTTTGCTTGACATCATGGGAAAATCTAAAGAAATCAGCCAAGACAGAAAGCAAATTGTTGACCTCCACAAGTCTGGTTCATCCTTGGGAGCAATTTCCAAACGCCTGAAGGTACCATGTTCATCTGTACAAACAATAGTACGCAAGTAAAAACACCATGGGACCACGCAGCCGTCATACCGCTCAAGAAGGAGATGCATTCTGTCTCCTAGAGATGAATGTACTTTTGTGCGAAAAGTGCAAATCAATCCCAGAACAACAGCAAAGGACCTTGTGAAGATGCTGGAGGAAACATGTACAAAAGTATCTATATCCACAGTAAAACGAGTCCTCTATCGACATAACCTGAAAGGCCGCTCAGCAAGGAAGAAGCCACTGCTCCAAAACCGCCATAAAAAAGCCAGACTACGGTTTGCAACTGTACATGGGGACAAAGATCATACTTTTTGGAGAAATGTCCTCTGGTCTGATGAAAATAAAATAAAACTGTTTGGCCATAATGACCATCGTTATGTTTGGAGGAAAAAGGGGAGGCTTGCAAGCCAAAGAACACCATCCCAACCGTGAAGCACGTGGGTGGCAGCATCATGTTGTGAGGGTGCTTTGCTGCAGGAGGGACTGGTGCACTTCCCAAAATAGATGGCATCACGAGGTAGGAAAATTATGTGGATATATTGAAGCAACATCTCAAGACATCAGTCAGGAAGTTAAAGTATGGTCGCAAATGGGTCTCCCAAATGGACAATGACCCCAAGCATACTTCCAAAGTCGTGGCAAAATGGCTTAAGGACAACAAAGTCAAGGTATTGGAGTGGCCATCACAAAGCCCTGACCTCAATCCTATAGAAAATTTGTGGCCAGAACTGAGAAAGCGTGTGCGAGCAAGGAGGCCTACAAACCTGACTCAGTTACACCAGCTCTGTCAGGAGGAATGGGCCAAAATTCACCCAACTTATTGTGGGAAGCTTGTGGAAGGCTTCCCGAAACATTTGTCCCAAGTTCAACAATTTAAAGGCAATGCTACCAAATACTAATTGAGTGTATGTAAACTTCTGACCCACTGGGAATGTGATGAAAGAAACAAAAGCTGAAATAAATAATTCTCTCCATTATTATTCTGACATTTCACGTTCTTAAAATAAAATGGTGATCCGAACTGACCTAAGACAGGGAATTTTTACTTGCATTAAATGTCCGGAATTGTGAAAAACTGAGTTTAAATGTATTTGGCTAAGGTGTATGTAAACTTCCGACTTCAACTGTATGTGCACAAATATATACAGTATGTATGCATGTTCATTATATACTGTATTTACACTATAAACAGAAATGCAAGGTGGGGAAAAATAAAATGTATTTCTTTCTCAAAACATTGTATTTTTATCCAGATTTCAGGATGAACAGTAACAGACAAAACAAATACAATAGAAGATAAACAAATAGGATTTTTACTATAAAGAAAAAAACAATTAGGGTGCATCCTGTCTCCTATTTGGGTCTCTTACTCTCACTTCTCTAACTCGCTCTCCAATATTGGCCTCCATTGTTGTCCAAACCAAGAAAGCCAACCTGAAGCCTATTTATAGTGCTCAAGCTCTGATTTCTAAGTGAAGAAATTAGCTATAAGTGTTTTCACACGTGAGCGAGCACTGGGTTTAGGTAATCGGTAAATGAGTGTGGCATTTTGAATGGCAGTGTTTTCCAAACGAAACAGAAGACCTGTTAGTTTTGAATGATGTGTCTAATGTAGAGAACTGTGTTAAGTGTTTTGCAAAAAGTGTGTTTTACAATTGCAAACTGAGGGTAAAGCAGATAATCTGCTTGTAGTTTTGCAGACTTGGTCTGAAGATTAGGGACATGAGTTAATGGTTTCACTGAGTGTGCCTCAACTACACATTTTAGTGTGTAAGCGATTGTAAAAAACTGTAATGCATTCTCACATGTATCTGGTTTATCTCTAAATATTAGGAAATGTGAATTGAAAAGATGTGACTTAAACTCAGTATGTAATATCCCTGTAAAAGATGTGATCACATATCTTGGTATTAAAGTTAGCAAAGATCAGAAAGAAAGGGCCAACTTAAATGTAAAGAAAATTGGAAAGAGATTTAACACCTGGTTATTAAGAGATCTTTCTTTATCTGGATGTGTACTTTTGTCAAAATCTGAAGGTCTGTCCAGATTAGTTCATACCTCCCTTGCCTTGGCTGTTCCTCTGTCAGTAACTAATATGGTTGATACTAAATTAACTTCATTTGGAGGTGTTTTGTCTTTGGCTATGCCGGATTAAGTGATATGACATGCTATTCTATAAAATAATTTCTCTGTAATTAATATTACCTGATTAAACTAATCATGTAAATGTAATTAACTAGAAAGTCGTGGCACCACGAAATAATGTTTATAGAGCTGTTATCTTCCGAATAAACTCTTAAAGATCTGGTAGTCTTTTACATCAGTAGCAGTCAATAATTAATCGTCACCTTATTCAGTCTCATCTGAAAGTTGTAAATTCTTGGTTATCTTCACGAACCCTGGCTAACAAGTTGAATCAGCAATACAAAATTTGGTTTAATTATTTATTTACTAAATACCTAAATAATCACACAGAATTACATCTACACAGAATGGATCATACATTGATTACAAATTATGTCATAAAGGAAAACGTCCCTAGCGGACGGAACAGATATGACGGCTGGTTACACAAAGAGAGGGGGGTGGGTTTGAGTGAAAGAGTGGGAAGACTGAGAAACAAAAAGGTTTTGTGTCTCTATCGGGGCGTAGGCAGCTATGCTATCGTAAACACAGTATCTTATGCATTCTAAATAACCGCCCATTTGGAAAAGGAAAATGCAATAAATATTTACTCTGAGCTGCGCTTCGGTAGATTGGTCATAGATAGGAGGCCGGGTTGTCCAGCATGGATCTCTTGTCCTCTGAAGAATATCTAGTGGTGAACTGGAGCGTGGTAGAATGGATACTCTGTCCGTCCTCTACTCAATCAATCAATCAAGTTTATTTTATATAGCCCTTCGTACATCAGCTAATATCTCGAAGTGCTGTACAGAAACCCAGCCTAAAACCCCAAACAGCTAGTAACGCAGGTGTAGAAGCACGGTGGCTAGGAAAAACTCCCTAGAAAGGCTTAAACCTAGGAAGAAACCTAGAGAGGAACCAGGCTATGAGGGGTGGCCAGTCCTCTTCTGGCTGTGCCGGGTGGAGATTATAACAGAACTATGCCAAGATGTTCAAAAATGTTCATAAGTGACAAGCATGGTCAAATAATAATCATGAATAATTTTCAGTTGGCTTTTCATAGCCGATCATTAAGAGTTGAAAACAGCAGGTCTGGGACAGGTGGCGGTTCCATAACCGCAGGCAGAACAGTTGAAACTGGAATAGCAGCAAGGCCAGGCGGACTGGGGACAGCAAGGAGTCACCACGCCCGGTAGTCCCGACGTATGGTCCTAGGGCTCAGGTCCTCCGAGAGAAAGAAAGAGAGAAGGAGAAAATTAAAGAGAGCCAAGATTTTCAAAATGTTCATAAATGACAAGCATGGTCAAATAATAATCAGGAATAAATCTCAGTTGGCTTTTCATAGCCGATCATTAAGAGTTGAAAACAGCAGGTCTGGGACAGGTAGGGGTTCTGTAATCGCAGGCAGAACAGTTGAAACTGGAATAGCAGCAAGGCCAGGCGGACTGGGGACAGCAAGGAGTCATCATGCCCGGTAGTCCTGACGTATGGTCCTAGGGCTCAGGTTCTCAGAGAGAGAGAAAGAAAGAGAGAACGAGAGAATTAGAGAGAGCATACTTAAATTCACACAGGACACTGGATAAGACAGGAGAAGTACTCCAGGTATAACCAACTGACCCTAGCCCCCCGACACATAAACTACTGCAGCATAAATACTGGAGGCTGAGACAGGAGCGGTCAGGAGACACTGTGGCCCCATCCTCTACTAGCCCACGTTTACAGTTGCTGCGGCTAACTCAATCAGCTAGGAGGTATCACTTATTTAGTGAATAAGAGTTCAAAGTTCATACCAAGTTGCCATACTTTAAGCTCATGCTATATTCTGGTTGGTATAGTCAAAATTCATCCTTTCAGCGTGTTGATCGCCATCTTCACGTTGAAATTCGATGCTAATTTCGTTAGGTTCTTGTCGTTCAACCAGAGCTCACGCTGAGGTTGGCTTAGTTCTGTAGGTGATCTTGTCCTTTTAACGCAGGGACCGCAAGTCCTCACGTCCTTGGAACAGAAAGTTGGATTTTCGTCAACGGGCTTATATCGTGGTGAAGAGAAGGGCGTGTTTCATAGTTTACAACCAATGTCTGTTCACTTGGGCGGGGCCTCTGAGTGAGCAGAGTTTACTCTATGACAAACCGTTCTCTCATTAGCCCCGAGAGAGGGGCCCAAGCCCTGAAAAGCATCGCGGTTCCGGCGGCGTCCGGTGAGCTCTCGCTGGCCCTTGAAAATCCGGGGGAGAGGGTGTAAATCTCGCGTTAAGAAGCTAAAATTACATTTAATCTTTTCACAAATAGTTTCATATTTAAACATTTAAATTGCACAACAATTCCATGTGAATCTGATAACTAGAATGTGTAGACTTTCCAAGATACAGTTTATGTCATACTATCATTAGCAGTAATGTCTCAGACAACAACTGATCTGACATCATATTCATTAAGTACCAACGCATATTTTCAACTGGTTGGATTACTGAAATATGGTTCCGTTTCCCACCTTTTGATGTTACCAGACTCTCTATGTTACAAAGGCTTTACAAGAGTCAAGTCTATAAATTAGAGAGAGAGAAAGGGGAAAGGTATTTATGGGGGTCATAAACCTCCCCCAACAGGCCAACGTCATGACAGAGGAATAAACTTAATTATTTAAGAAAAGCGGTAATATGTAGCACCCAAAGTGAGGGGGGTTGAATGCTTTGGATTTTAAAATCTCTAATATAATATTTAAAATCAAATGGACACAACACTATTTAAGAAATAAAGATTGCTGTCACGACTTCCGCTGAAGTCGGTCCCTCGTTCGGGCGGCGTTCGGCGGTCGACGTCACCGGCCTTCTAGCCACCGCCGATCCACTTTTAATTTTCCATTTGTTTTGTCTTAGTCTTACAAACCTGGTTTCACTCACCCAATTACCTGTTTATTATTTAACCCTCTGTTCCCCATGTTTGTTTGTGAGTGATTGTTCTATGTATATCGGTCCTTTATTTGTGGGCTCGTATATTTGCCTTTTGAGTAAAGTACGTTGATTACTAATTTCTGCTGTCCTGCGCCTGACTCTACACCAGCTACACACAGGACCCTATTACAATTACATTTGGAATATAATCCCTAATTTAATACTCCAACAGATTGGTGGTCTAAAATTCTTGCTAAATGACTATCGCACTGTGCACTCACATCTATAATTAGAAAGTGTTTTGAAAGGCTGGTTATGACACACATCAACACCATCACCCTGGACCCACTGCAATTTGCATACCACACCCAACAGATGACACAATCTCAATTGCACTTCACACTTTCCTCTCCCACCTGGATAAGAGGGAAAATAACTATGTGAGAATGCTGTTCATAGACTACAGCTCAGTGTTCAACACCATAGTCCCCTCAAATCTCATCACCAATCTGGGGTCCCTGGGACTAAGCACCTCCCTCTGCAACTGTATCCTGGACTTCCTGATGGATCGGCCCCAGGTGGTGATGGTAGGCAACAACACCTCCGCCACGCTGACCCTCAACACGGAGGCTTATCAGGGGTCAGTGCTTAGTCTCATCCTGTACTCCCTGTTCACCCACGACTGTGTGGCCACGCACGACTCCAACACCATCATCAAGTTTGCTCATGACACGACGGTGGTAGGCTTGATCACTGACGGCGATGAGACAGCCAATGGGGAGGAGGTCAGAGACTTAGCAGTGTGGTGCCAAGAGCACAGCCTCTCTGTCAATATCAGCAAGAGAAAGGAGTTGATTGTGGACTATAGAAGAAAGAGGGGAGAGCACGCACCCATTCTACGATCCACATCCCTAAGAACCTAATATGGTCCACCCACACCTGCACAGTCTTGAAGAGAGCACAACAGCACCTCTTCCCGCTCAGCAGGCTGAAAAGATTTGACATGGGCCCTCGGTTCTACAGCTGCACCATCGAGAGCATCTTGACTGGCTGTATCACCGCTTGGTATGGCAAATAAACCGCCCTCAACCACAAGCGCTACAGAAGGTGGTGTGGAAGCCCAGTACATAACTGAGGCCGAGCTCCCTGCCATCCAGGACCTCTATATCAGGCCTTGTCAGAGGAAGGCACAAAACATTACCAAAGACTCCAGCCACCCAAGCCATAGACTGTTCACTCTGCTACTGTACAGCAAACAGTACCGAGGCATTGGCGAGACAGCTCTACCTCCAAGCCATTAGATTGCTAAATAGCCATAAGACTGCAAAATAGTTTACTAAATGGTTACCCGGACTATCTGCACTGACCCTGTCTTGCATTGACTCTATGCACACTCATAAGACTATATACAGTATACACATTATATACTGTACACACTCACTCTCACACAAAACCCACACACGTTCACATACACTACATACGCACACACGCATACCGACACAACACATACACACACACTTACCCTGCCTTCATGTAAATATTTTGTGTGTGTGCATTTCGCTACACCCGCAAAATTACATCTGCTAAATATGTGTATGTGACCAATAAAATTTTATTTGATATCTACCTCAAATATCTGGCAACCCTTCACATTGATCTGGTACTGGTGCTCCCTGTATTTAGCTCCATTGTTTTGTACTCTTGTTGTTACTATTTCTATTTTTATAATTTTTTAACTTTGCATCGTTAGGAAGTAATCGTAAGCAAGCATTTCATGGTAATATCTACACCCATTGTATTCGGCGTATGTAACAAATACAATTTTATTTGAGCGCCCCTAGTCAGCTATTTAAAGATATGCTATGCAGAAATCGTTCCGCCATTTCCTGGTTGATAAAATCCTAATAGTTTGCCTAATTTTTGTTTATATGGCAAAACAAGCAAGTATAGTGTCGAGAATTATTGTACCATCTAAACTGCTATGAAATATATTTTCCATAACCAAAAATATTGTATTTTCAGCTGTTCTTAATTAAGCTGGTACAAAACCGAAAGTATAAATGCCTAAACTAAATTTAAGAACGGAAAGAATAGAAGTAGCGCACATAGAACAGATCTACCACTTCTTAGACTTGCTTTCAATTATTTCATCTTTATTTAACCAGGTAAGCTAGTTGATAACAAGTTCTCATTTACAACTGCAACCTGGCCAAGATAAAGCAAAGCAGTGTGACACAAACAACAACACAATGTTACACATGGAATAAACAAACATACAGTCAATAATACAATAAAGAAAGTCTATATACAGTGTGTGCAAATTAGGTAGGATAAGGGAGGTGAGGCAATAAATAGGCCATAGTGGCAAAATTATTACAGTATGGCAAATTAAACATTGGAGTGATAGATGTGCAGAAGATGAGTGTGCAAGTAGCGGTACTGGGGTGCAAAGGAGCAAAATAAATAAAATAAATAACAGTATGGTGATGAGGAAGTTGGATGGGCTATTTACAGGTGCAGTGATCTGTGAGCTGTTCTGACAGCTGGTGCTTAAAGCTAGTGAGGGAGATATGAGTCTCCAGCTTCAATGATTTTTGCAGTTCGTTCCAGTCATTGGCAGCAGAGAACTGGAAGGAAAGGCGGCCGAAGGAGGAATTGGCTTTGGGGGTGACCAGTGAAATATACCTGCTGGAGCGCATGCTGCGGGTGGGTGCTGCTATGGTGACCAGTGAGCTGAGATAAGGCGGGGCTTTACCTAGCAATGACTTATAGATGACCTGGAGCCAGTGGGTTTGGCGACGGATATGAAGCGAGGGCCAGCCAACGAGAGCATACAGGTCGCAGTGGTGGGTAGTATACGGGGCTTTGGTGACAAAATGGATGGTACTGTGATAGACTGCATCCAATTTGCTGAGTAGAGTGTTGGAGGCTATTTTGTAAATGACATCGCCGAAGTTAAGGATCGGTAGGATAGTCAGTTTTACTAGGGTATGTTTGGCAGCATGAGTGAAAGAGGCTTTGTTGCGAAATAGGAAGCCGGTTCTAGATTTAATTTTGGATTGGAGATGCTTAATGTGAGACTGGAAGGAGAGTTTACAGTCTAACCAGACACCTAGGTATTTGTAGTTGTCCACATATTCTAAGTCAGAACCGTCCAGAGTAGTGATGCTAGTCGGACGGGTGGGTAGGTGTGAGCAGCGATCGGTTGAAGAGCATGCATTTAGTTTTGCTTGCATTTAAGAGCAATTGGAGGCCACGGAAGGAGTGTTGTATGGCATTGAAGCTTGTCTGGAGGTTAGTTAACACAGTGTCCAAAGAAGGGCCAGATGTATACAGTATGGTGTCGTCTGCGTAGAGGTGGATCAGAGAATCACCAGCAGCAAGAGCGACATCATTGACGTATACAGAGAAAAGAGTCGGCCCGAGGATTGAACCCTGTGGCACCCCCATAGAGACTGCCAGAGGTCCAGACAACAGGCCCTCCGATTTGACACACTGAACTCTATATGAGAAGTAGTTGGTGAACCAGGCGAGGCAATCATTTGAGAAACCAAGGCTGTTGAGTCTGCCGATAAGAATATGGTGATTGACAGAGTCGAAAGCCTTGGCCAGGTCGATGAAGACAGCTGCACAGTATTGTCTCTTATCGATGGCGGTTATGATATCGTTTAGGACCTTGAGCGTGGCTGAGGTGCACCCGTGACCAGCTCGGAAACCAGATTGCATAGCGGAGAAGGTACGGTGGGATTCGAAATGGTCGGTGATTTGTTTGTTAACTTGGCTTTCGAAGACCTTAGAAAGGCAGGGTAGGATAGATATAGGTCTGTAGCAGTTTGGGTCTAGAGTGTCTCCCCCTTTGAAGAGGGGGATGACCGCGGCAGCTTTCCAATCTTTGGGGATCTCAGACAATACGAAAGAGAGGTTGAACAAGCTAGTAATAGGGGTCGCAACAATTTCGGCGGATAATTTTAGGAAGAGAGGGTCCAGATTGTCTAGCCCTGCTGATTTGTAGGGGTCCAGATTTTGCATCTCTTTCAGAACATCAGCTATCTGGATTTGGGTGAAGGAGAAATGGGGGAGGCTTGGGCAAGTTGCAGTGAGGGGTGCAGGGCTGTTGACCGGGGTCGGGGTAGCCAGGTGGAAAGCATGGCCAGCCGTAGAAAAATGCTTATTGAAATTCTCAATTATAGCGGATTTATCAGTGGTGACAGTGTTTCCTAGCCTCAGTGCAGTGAGCAGCTGGGAGGAGGTGCTCTTATTCTCCATTGACTTTACAGTGTCCCAGAACCTTTTGGAGTTAGTGTTACAGGATGCAAATTTCTGTTTGAAAAAGCTAGCCTTTGCTTTCCTAACTGCTTGTGTATATTGGTTCCTAACTTCCCTGAAAAGTTGCATATCGCGGGGGATAGTCGATGCTAATGCAGTATGCCACAGGATGTTTTTGTGCTGGTCAAGGGCAGTCAGGTCTGGAGTGAACCAAGGGCTATATCTGTTCCTGGTTCAATTTTTTTTGAATGGGGCATGCTTATTTAAGATGGTGAGGAAAGCACTTTTAAAGAACAAGCAGGCGTCCTCTACTGACGGAATGAGGTCAATATCCTTCCAGGATACCAGCTCGATTAGAAAGGCCTGCTCGCTGAAGTGTTTTAGGGAGCGTTTGACAGTGATGAGGGGTGGTCGCTTGATCGCAGAGCCATTACGGACACAGATCTGAAAATGACAGATCTATAACACACATTTCTATCTGAATTTTGTTGGGGTCGCCCAAAAGTTACATATTGCAGCTTTAACCCTATGAAACTACAGCTATGGCCTACTTCAGAAAGAAGTTTTAAAAAGAAGAGGAAGACCAGTGGCCGGCAGTGGGAGAGTATGGAGCGAGATGGAACTGGGTCGACATTCTGCTGATTTTCTCATCGAAGAAAAGGCCAATCTCAATACAGTATTCTGTTCCTAAAACTAGAATATGTTATGGACAGAGTCCACTAAGTTTAGTAGACGTGACCCTTTGCCAAAGTTTTTTAAATGGCATTGTTTACAAGGAGTGCAACGGCGAATTGAGTAATTGCACAAGCAACACTTTACAGAAAAGGCGTTCCCTAACGGAAATATGCAGATATATAATTTAACACGCCAATAGGAACTCGTTAGCTCGCGCTTGGCTCTGCCGTTGCCCACCTCCTTCTTTGTTCTGCCCACTATACTTCATTTGCTCCCATTGAAAACGACAGCGATGAACTATCTTGGGTTAGTTATAAATATATTTGCAATTATGCTGCCCTCTCCTGGTTCCCTCTGAACCTCCGTCAAAACAAAAGTACTAGTGATATTATGGCATTGATCATTAATTGCCATAACTTGGCACCCACAGTAGATTGGTCCAAAGTGAACCAGAATAATCAGAGTGAATGCAAGGGTAAAAGCTTGAACCCACATTGAGCAGAAAGGCTATACTTTTGACACCATTGATGGAAAAAAAACACTACACTTTTAGATTGTGTCGTATGTATTGCGTCGGGGATTTAATTAATTTTCTTACCACTGAGGAATGGATGGAAAGCGGGATGTGAGTTCATACTCACTCAATAGAGGCATACATTGCATATACGACAATCAAAAATATTTTAATACATTTGACAGGTAGCACACTGAGCAACTTCTGGATCAACCAGTTCCGCAAACAGGTGTCTCTCGAAAAGGTAGAAAACATTCACTTAAGTTATCAAAAATGATTATCAGATCATAAAAGTACAATAAATATAAATAGCATACTTCTAAAACTTAAATTAAGTTTTGGGACAGACTTCACCACAAATTAATCACTAACACATTAGGACTACTGTATAATTTGATCTACAGAAATCTATACAGAAGCAGTACTTCAGATAAACAAAGAATACATTTGAAATGTGTTCCTCAACAAAGGAGAACTGACTGCATACCTCATCAATGCAGACAGAAATTTGATTACATTCAAATACATTGTGAAGCTTTGATAGTATTCTATTCTATTAGAATTACGTACAAATATTAGTAATTCAGTAAGATTTTATCAGCAGGTATAATGCATTATTACTTGTTATGAGCATTAATATGCCCTTACAATGTTATATTATCAACTCATAAGATATGTCTTATGAAAGTGTTAACCGTAATTCTATATCAATGGCACTACAGACGGTTACTTTGGAGGTCAGTGCAGTATGGTGACACTACGGTCAGCCACGGCGAATGCAGGCAGCAGCGGGCCACTGAAGGCGTGTCTGACAGAGTGCAACACGGCACTGGAGTCTGGGTCATAAAATACCAGGGTCTGACTGGGCCAGTCCAGGAGCAGCCCTAGACTCTTGGGCTTGTGGATCACGTGCAGGGGTGTGTTCTTCCCCGCATGACAGAAGGAGAAGTCCCCATCATATTTGGAGAGCACCCAGGACTGGCCATTGTAGCCCAGGCGGGAGTCATTGCCCGAGCCCTTACGCCCCATACTGGTGTAGCATACCCCCACCTTGAAGGCCCCGCTTTCACCCACATCCATCACCCAGCTGTGGGTGCCGGAGGAGATTGACAGGGTGCCCAGCGCATTGGGCCAGCTGTCGAAGCGTGCCGGGTCGTAGGGCGGGGACTGGCGTGACCTCTTAGGCAGGAAGGTCAGAGTGCAAAGGTCTTCTGAGAGGGACAGTAGGGAACTGACGGTGCGCTCGTCAAATGTCAGATGTGCTGAACCATAAGCTAAAGGGGCGAGGAAAGAGAAGAATGTATTGTTATTAATCCTTAATTAAGCACTTGTGCTTTGTTAATAACATAGTAATAGTGTCTGAACAACTGGCAACAATGCATAACTGCAACTATTTGGAACAACTGTACCCTGAACGGATCAAGGTTGTCCTGACCTGTATCATGGAGATATGGATAAAAGAAGTAGTACTAGTTACCAATTGGCCCCAGCAGTATGGCGCTGGCCCACAGGCCCCTCATGAGTTTGCTGTCACTGCAACCTGCATTCAGGTTGAGCCAGTCAGTGTCACAGGGTTCACCCACCCCCTCTGCATCCTCAACCCTGATCGCCACACACAAGAGAGAGCTCATGTGAATCTGGCTAATGAACAACTTCACCGGCAGGATTGCTTCAGTGGGTGAACTATTTAACTATGTATTCTTACTACTTGCAAAAAATACTAAAAATGGATTAAACATTTTTTTACCTGTCAGCTATTTCTTGGCCAGAGGTCTGAAAACACAGGACACAGAGTCAACAATAATTTCTGAGAATGAAATTAATCTTAATTACATCATCATCAGCATCATCATCATCAGAATTATCAGGGTTATTGCTAGGGTTTATTGCTAGGGTTAGGGTTGAGCCAGGGTGTGGACATGAAGTTAGGGTTAGGGTTGAGCCAGGGTGTGGACATGAAGTTAGGGTTAGGGTTAATCATCATCGTCATCATTGTTTGCACCATCCCATTCAGTCTTGTTCGACCCTCTCCCTATTCATTATTCTTCTTTCCACCACTGTATTCTCCAACTTCCCGTCCTCTGTCCCTCCCTGTGCCCATCATCTTTCCCCTACTCACCGCCAGCTGTATGTCCGGTGTGTTTGTGAGAGTGTGCACCAGGCATGTGCGTGTCTGTGTGAGCATAGCTAGGGCCTGGCCCCAGTGCGCTCTCTGAGTGAGGAGGCACTGCTCCACCCTCTCCTCTTCCAGCTGGACGGCTTCTAGCAGCCGCTGCTCCTCCTCCTCCACCGCCTCCCTCACCACACTGACCTGTGCCACCACTCGCTCCCGAGCCCCGCTCGCCTCCACCTGCATGGACACACGGCATAGGGGGCAAGAGTCACAGCAAAAAGACATAGGATGGAATCCATTAGATATCTGTGTGTAGAGCTTGTGATTCCAAGGCTGTGTGGAGTGAGAGCACATAAGGGACTGAGTGTGTGTCACAGAGCCGGTGTGCTCACCTGCAGTGCCCGCTCTTTGGCAGTCAGAGTCTTGTTGATAAAGTGCTCGATGCGCCGGGCCTGCAGCTGCATTTTCTCACACACGTCAACCAGCTGGTTCTGTTCAGGACAACACTCACACAGTGACTGGCATGAAGAAGAGCAGTGTTGGACTTGAAAACCACAGAGTTGATCAGGTACAGTTTCAAAGGCAGGGGCCCTATCCTGACAGGCCTATTCCTGTAGTGTCGAACTGCCATCACCAACATGTCATTGTGTATCCTGAAATAATAATAACTTGGAAGAGCACTGATGACAATTTATGCTGCTTATATGGACACTACTTATGTAAAGGCTTCCCGTATCTTCCCAACAGCTTGAAATTCCTGTCTCCTCACATTCCATGAGACATCAACAGGGGGAAATCCTCAGTGTGGTGTCGAAAAAGTGTGGCACACCCTACACACCCACCAGGCATGTGAACACACACTTTCCTAACACAAACCAGCTGGCCCTTTGCACTGTAGTACCCCAGGTGACCTAAGGTAAACTCAGTTTGCCTGGTCAATTCTAATTCCTAACTGTAGGTCAACAGTCTCCTGGCCCCAAGCCCCATTCACTGTGACAAAGGCCCATATGACACACAAGCGGCAGCTTGTAACTGCTCAAATATGAGTTGGTTTTACTGAGCCTATAGGTGGTATATTCTAATATAGTGCTATACAAGAGATAATTTCCTTTCAGGAAAAGTCGGGGCACTCACCCTGACTGCTGTCACTCTGTTGGCCAGGGCTGTCACCGTGTGTCCCTGACAGGATCCCAATATGGTGCAGTGCGAGCATATGAGTTTCTGCTCGGAGCAGCAGAACCAGTCCAGGTCTGATTCATGTTCCACGCAAAGTTCCGATTCACCGGAGAATATACCCGATTCTGTGTCGGAGGAGGTCACCGCAGCCTTTCCAGACAACCCGGAGTCCTCTTTAGCTGATCGAATTTCATTCCGGAGTACATTCAACGCGGAGAAAATGGGCTGTTGTAAATCCATATTCAAGTTTCTCAAACTTTCTGTAACTTCTACTTCAGTGTCTCGGTCGTCCTGTAAAGAGCACCCAGGTGTTGAATGACATGATCCTGGCTCCGCGCTCATGATACGTAAAATAGTCTACAAGAGTAATAGCAATAGAACGTAGCAGGTGGCTTAAGTATCACTATCTACCGCACCTATAACACAGGTGTATCAAGGTATGAACACGGAAGTAACACCGACACTAGAGGTCAGAGCTGAAAAGCAAGTTTAGCAACTACAGCAACAAGGCCGTTTCAATGATAAGGTTTTTGGTTCCCGTGCACTTGTTATAGCCTACCATTGTTTTTACCTCCTTTACCTGTAAGATGACACAGTGTTTCCATATTGTCATTTGACCTCATAACATCCTCAATCATCAATGACCCTTTCTTGTCTAATTTTAGGCTAAATGTATTATAGCTTAGAATAGGCTAAATAGGTTAACCATAGTTGGGGCAATATACTTGACTACAGGATTTTAAAATGTAGGATACATTTAGCCTATAGGTTAGGCTGAAATATAGTCTATAGGCCTATATTACAATGATACCAATTTCTTGAGACATATGCACATGACTGATGACTGATGATATTGGAGGTAAATCCCTTTGTGCAAACCCCACAGTAATGTTAAATGTGTTGGTGTATATACAGTGCATTCGGAAAGTATTCAGACCCCTTCCCTTTTCCCACATTTTGTTACCTTACAGCCTAATTCCAAAATGGATTAAATAATTTTCTCTCTCATCGACCTACACACAATACCCCATAATGACAAAGCGAAAACAGTTTTTCTGAAATTTTTGCTAATTTATAATTTAAAAAAACATAAATACCTTATTTACATATGTATTCAGACCCTTTGTTATGAGACTCGAAATTGAGCTCAGGTGCATCCTGTTTCCATTGATCATCCTTGAGATGTCCACCTGTGGTAAATTCAATTGATTGGACATGATTTGGAAAGGCACACACCTGTCTATATATGGTCCCACCAAGACTCTTCCTAGAGCTGGCCGCCCGGCCAAACTGAGCAATCGGGGGAGAAGGGCCTTGGTCTTGTGGAGACTGGAGACTGGTCAGGATTGTGGAGACTGGTCAGGATTGAGGGAAAGATGAAAGTAGCAAAGTACAAAGAAATCCTTGATGAAAACCTGCTCCAGAGCGCTCAGGACCTCAGACTGGGGTGAAGGTTTACTTTCCATCAGGACAATGACCCTAAGCACACAGCCAAGACAATGCAGGAGTGGCTTCGGGACAAGTCTCTGAATGTCCTTGAGTGGCCCAGCCAGAGACCAGACTTGAACCCGATCTAACATCTCTGGAGAGACCTGAAAATAGCTGTGCAACAACGCTCTCCATCCAACCTGACAGAGTTTGAGAGGATCTGCAGAGAAGAATGGGAAAAACTCCCCAAATACCGCTGTGCCAAGCTTGTAGCGTCATACCCAAGAAGACTCTAGGATGTAAACGCTGCCAAAGGTGCTTCAACAAAGTACTGAGTAAAGGGTCTGAATACTTATGTAAATGTGATATTTACATAAAAACATTTATGTGCAAAAATTTCTAAAAATCTGTTTTTGCTTTGTCATTATGGGATATTGTGTGTAGATTGATGAGGGGGACAAACAATGTAATCAATTTTAGAATAAGGTTGTTACGAAACAACATCTGGAAAAAGTCAAGGCATCTGAATACTTTCCGAATGCACTGTACTAGCTCTTTTGGCTAATTATAATTAGGTCTAAATAAGTTAAATATCAAATGTATTTAAATTGCAATTTCAAATATATTTCCCTTGACAGAAATAAGACACAAAAGGGGAAAAGGGGATAAAAATATTTGCAGTAAAAAAAGTAACACAAATATTTTAACATGTAGCATAGACAAAATAGGATAAAAACAACTTTATAAATAATAAAATCTAAGTTTATTGGTTGCGCACACAGATCTACAGATGTTATCGCAGGTGCAGCGAAATGGTTGTTCTATCTCCAACAGTGCAGTAATACCTAGCAATATAAACAATACAGACATAATTCAGAAAAATGTATTCATTCAGAAATATCAGAACGAGCAATGTCAGAGACCGGAATATAAATATATACATATACACACACATATATACAGTTGAAGTTTACATACACCTTAGCCAAATACATTTAAACTCAGTTTTTCACAATTCCTGACATTTAAAACTTCTTGTGAATAGGGGGCGCTGTTTTCACTTTGGGAAAAAATCGTGCCCAATTTAAACGGCCTCATACTCTATTCTAGATCGTACAATATGCATATTATTATTACTATTGGATAGAAAACACTCTCAAGTTTCTAAAACTGTTTGAATTATATCTGTGAGTAAAACAGAACTCATTTGGCAGCAAACTTCCAGACAGGAAGTGAAAAATCTGAAAACGATGCTCTGTTCCAGGGCCTGCCTATTGAATTGCCTTATATTTATGGATTTGCATGCACTTCATACGCCTTCCACTAGATGTCAACAGGCAGTGGAAGGTGGAATGGGGTGTCTAGCTTGATCTGAGGTCGAACAAGAGCTCTTGGAATGACGTGACCAGAATTTCCTTTCTCTACCTAGGTGCGGGAAGGACATCAACATTGGCTTCTGAAAAGCGTTCGGTATACACGGTTCTAATTTTATTTGATAGATGTGATAAAAACATCATAAAGTAGTTTTTTTCAACCGAGTTGTATCAGTTTATTCAACGTTTATTGCGACTTTTGGAATTTTCCTTTCTTTGCGTCAGGAGAAGATGGGCATGTTCGCGCCACATGGCTAGCTAAGGTTGCTAATTCGACAGGAGAAAAGGACATTCTAAAACCAAACAACGATTTATTCTGAACCTAGGACTCCTCGTACAAGATTCTGATGGAAGCTCAGCAAAAGTAAGAACAATTTATGATGTTATTTCGTATTTCTGTGGAAAATGTTGAGTCCTATTTTCCGCCCTTTTTGCGGGCGCTGTCTCGCTATAACGTAAGCTGTTATGGTAAAGTTATTTTTAAAAATCTAACCCGGCGGTTGCATTAAGAACTAGTGTATCTTTCATTTGCTGTCCAACATGTATTTTTTAGTAAAGTTTATCATGAGTTCTTTGGTCAGATTAGGTGAGTGTCCAAAATATCTCCGGACAATTTGGTGAATCGATGCTACGTATTCACAATGTATAACCACGGTTTGCATCTCAAAATATGCACATTTTCGAACATAACATAAGTGTATTGTATAACCTGATATTATAGTACTGTCATCTGATGAAGTTGGTCAAGGTTAGTGATTAATTTTATATATTTTGCTGGTTTTTGCGATCGCTACCTTTTGCTGCTGATAAATGCATTTGTGTGTTTGGCTATTGTGGTAAGCTAATATAATGCTATATTGTGTTTTCGCTGTAAAACACTTAAAAAAATCGGAAATATTGGCTGGATTCACAAGATGTTTATCTTTCATTTGCTGTATTGGACTTGTGATTTCATGAAAATTATATTATATGATATCCCTGTCGCGTTAGGCTAGGCTATGCTAGTCAGCTTTTTTGATGAGGAGGATCCCGGATCCGGGAGAGAGAAGCGGTAGAGGTTTTAATGCAAGTACAAATTCCCTGTCTTAGGTCAGTTAGGATCACCACTTTATTTTAAGAATGTGAAATGTCAGAATAGTGGAGAGAATGATTTATTTCAGCTTTTATTTCTTTCATCACATTCCCAGTGGGTCAGAAGTTTACATACAATCAATTAGTATTTGGTAGCATTACCTTCAAATTGTTTAACTTGGGTCAAACGTGTCGGGTAGCCTTCCACAAGCTTCCCACAATAAGTTGGGTGAATTTTGGCCCATTCCTCCTGACAGAGCTGGTGTAACTGAGTCAGGTTTGTAGGCCTCCTTGCTCGCACACGCTTTTTCAGTTCTGGCCACAAATTTTCTATAGGGTTGAGGTCAGTGCTTTGTGATGGCCACTCCAATACCTTCACTTTGTTGTCCTTAAGCCATTTTGACACAACTTTGGAAGTATGCTTGGGGTCATTTTCCATTTGGAAGACCCATTTGCGACCATGCTTTAACTTCCTGACCGATGTCTTGAGATGTTGCTTCAATATATCCACATAATTTTCCTGCCTCATGATGCCATCTATTTTGTGAAGTACACCAGTCCCTCCTGCAGAAAAGCACCCCCACAACATGATGCTGCCACCCCTGTGTTTCACGGATGGGATGGTGTTCTTCAGATTGCAAGCCTCCCCCTTTTTCCTCCAAACATAACGATGGTCATTATGGCCAAACAGTTTTATTTTTGTTTCATCAGACCAGAGGACATTTCTCCAAAAAGTATGATCTTTGTCCACATGTGCAGTTGCAAACCGTAGTCTGGCTTTTTTATGGCGGTTTTGGAGCAGTGGCTTCTTCCTTGCTGAGTGGCCTTTCAGGTTATGTCGATATAGGACTCGTTTTACTGTGGATATAGATATTTTTGCATCTGTTTCCTCCAGCATCCTCACAAGGTCCTTTGCTGTTGTTCTGGGATTGATTTGCACTTTTCGCACCAAAGTACGTTCATCTCTAGGAGACAGAACGCGTCTCCTTCCTGAGCGGTATGATGGCTGCGTGGTCCCATGGTGTTTATACTTGCGTACTATTGTTTGTACAGATGAACATGGTACCTTCAGGCGTTTGGAAATTGCTCCCAAGGATGAACCAGACTTGTTGAGGTCAACAATTTGCTTTCTGTCTTGGCTGATTTCTTTAGATTTTCCCATGATGTCAAGCAAAGAGGCACTGAGTTTGAAGGTAGGCCTTGAAATACATCCACAGGTACACCTCCAATTGACTCAAATGATGTCAATTAGCCTTTCAGAAGCTTCTAAAGCCATGACACCATTTTCTGGAATTTTCTAAGTTGTTTAAAGGCACAGTCAACTTAGTGTATGTAAACTTCTGGCCCACTGGAATTGTGATACAGTGAATTATAAGTGAAATAATCTGTCTGTAAACAATTGTTGGAAAAATTACTTGTGTCATGCACAAAGTAGATGTCCTAACCGACTTGCCAAAACTATAGATTGTTAACAAGAAATTTGTGGAGTGGTTGAAAAACGAGTTTTAATGACTCCAACCTAAGTGTATGTAAACTTCCGACTTCAACTGTATATACAGTGGGGAGAACAAGTATTTGATACACTGCCGATTTTGCAGGTTTTCCTACTGACAAAGCATGTAGAGGTCTGTAATTTTTATCATAGGTACACTTCAACTGTGAGAGACCTCACCTCGTGGGGCATCAATGATCATGAGGAAGGTGAGGGATCAGCCCAGAACTACACGGCAGGACCTGGTCAATAACCTGAAGAGAGCTGGGACCACAGTCTCAAAGAAAACCATTAAAAACCAGTAACACACTACGCCGTCATGGATTAAAATCCTGCAGCGCACGCAAGGTCCCCCTGCTCAAGCCAGCGCATGTCCAGGCCCGTCTGAAGTTTGCCAATGACCATCTGGATGATCCAGAGGAGGAATGGGAGAAGGTCATGTGGTCTGATGAGACAAAAATAGAGCTTTTTGGTCTAAACTCCACTCGCCGTGTTTGGAGGAAGAAGAAGGATGAATACAACCCAAGAACATCATCCCAACCGTGAAGCATGGAGGTGGAAACATCATTCTTTGGGGATGCTTTTCTGCAAAGGGGACAGGACGACTGCACCGTATTGAGGGGAGGATGGATGGGGCCATGTATCGCGAGATCTTGGCCAACAACCTCCTTCCCTCAGTAAGAGCATTGAAGATGGGTCGTGGCTGGGTCTTCCAGCATGACAACGACCCGAAGCACACAGCCAGGGCAACTAAGGAGTGGCTCCGTAAGAAGCATCTCAAGGTCCTGGAGTGGCCTAGCCAGTCTCCAGACCTGAACCCAATAGAAAATCTTTGGAGGGAGCTGAAAGTCCGTATTGCCCAGCGACAGCCCCGAAACCTGAAGGATCTGGAGAAGGTCTGTATGGAGGAGTGGGCCAAAATCCCTGCTGCAGTGTGTGCAAACCTGGTCAAGAACTACAGGAAACGTGTGATCTCTGTAATTGCAAACAAAGGTTTCTGTACCAAATATTAAGTTCTGCTTTTCTGATGTATCAAATACTTATGTCATGCAATAAAATGCAAATTAATTACTTAAAAATCATACAATGTGATTTTCTGGATTTTTGTTTTTCTCTCACAGTTGAAGTGTACCTATGATAAAAATTACAGACCTCTACATGCTTTGTAAGTAGGAAAACCTGCAAAATCGGCAGTGTATCAAATACTTGTTCTCCCCACTGTATATACACACACACACACACACACTATATATATACACATATATACATTGCAACATTTACCTAGAGCTAACGTTACAGATAGCAATACTGGGTGATTTGAAAAGTCATAGTCAATCGATCAATAATATAATAATAATTTTAGCAAAAAATGTTATCTTTAATTTACAATCTGTAGAAACTATGAGAATAGAAAGGTTCAGTACTTTTGTGAAGCATCACAGCACAGTTTCAAAATATATGGCAAATAGAAATCCAATATGGATGGTGTTAGATAGATAGGAGGGGTTGAATGGAGCTGAAGGGTGGGACTAATAACAACAAGATAACAAATGTAAAACATACGGGGTCTGTAAAATGTATATAGGTTCAGAACTTTTGTGAAATAGCACAGTTACAAATATATGACAAGTAGAAATCAAACTGGATGGACATCAGAAATAGAGGAAGGCCAGGACTAAAAACAAACTAAATATAACCATTGTAAAATAGATTGTGTCTGTAAAATGTATATAGTATGTATACGCTGGAAGTAGAAGCCTAAGTGTTATTGTTTATTAGTTTACTCCAATTGGGGGAGAGATGGTAGGGTTTGCGGGGAATAATAAAGGAAAATATATTCTAAAAAGATATGTATATTTATGTATATATATATATATATATATATATGGGTGATTGTAAATTATGCAGACAATTACATTGATGGAAGCAACATCCACCCCCTGAAAAAAATACAGAAATACAAATAAAATAAAAATAAAACTTTTTTTTTTTTAAAGAGCGCCGACTGGGAAAAATCGGGTTGAACTGTCATCCAATTCGGAAATACAAGTCAGAAACTCTGACATCATCCTACCTAGAGATCCGTCTTCTCCGATCTGAAGACCACTGACGTCACGATTATTCTCAGTCTGATCTCGTTTTAGCATCAAAGTAGAGTTAGCATCAAAGTAGACATCACGCAAGATTACAAATCCCTGCACCTCATCTCTAGCTGAAACTTTTGAAAACAGGTATTGTGTCAACTTGCACAAGACAGTAAACAGAATTGTCAACTTAAAGAAATGTTGCCAATTTATTAATTATTAAATTTAGCTAACATTTCTTAATCCAGAGTTTCTTACCTTTGCCTCGAATTGGCAGTCTTGTCCAGTTCATCATGGCATTTGTAGTTCTTTATGATAGCAACAGTATTTCATTTTTGGGGGTAAATATAGGCAAATATGTTGATAAGTAACCTTGGCCTAGCGAGATTCACACGGCTATCAAAATGTCACGCAGTGTAAGTCTATACGAAACATAGCTCTTATTTGAAGAGTTTCTAAAAAATTATGGTGGAAATACAATTGGAACCATTTCATTGTTTGACCGCTAGGTTTTATGGGTATTAAGACTCACTGTGGATCTCACCGGGATCCTTATGATTGTAATGTACATTAGTTAACTGGCATGGTTCATGTAAGGGTTAAAGTAAGAGTTATGGTTCATGTAAGGGTTAAAGTTAGGGTTTAGGGCATGGACGTCCAAAGGATCCCAAATAGCACAGACGTTAACGTGATGGAGGTTGGGTGTTGCTCCAAAGAAATCCCCGTCTTGATTGGCGAATCGGATAGGACGTCAAGAGAATTAAGAATGCAAAATGTTACGATTTTTGGATTGGACCAAAGGTTTTCAAAGCTCTATTCTCATTGGTTGAAAATGTTTTAGCCTCTTTGTCCCTCCCCAAAATCCAGCGGTGTGTCATGGAGATTTTGTTAGCGGGTGGGGAGGACCAGAATCGGGCAACGATTGACCCTGTTTAACTTAACTGGCGGTACATCGGGGCTGGGGGGTCGCCCTGACGAGTTTTAAACGTGTAGATCGCCTCATATTTTGCCCCTTGATCGACTGGTCTTCCAATGTCGGATTTCAAGCTTGGGATTGTTCGACTTGGCCGTGTGGCCGGGAAGGTGAGCTGGATCCGAGGGCTGCCATGTGCGACAAGAAGGGGAGGGGATCAGAAAAAGCGCTTACAAAATGGCTCGTTGAGATAGGTGATGGCATCGAAAATGTTTTAATTTGGAATACCTGTCGGAAAAACATACATAAGTTAACTATCTAGCTAACGTTAGGTGGCCCAAATGTTTCGCTAAATTCGTTTTCTCACGAAGCCGCCCAGCTCAAGCCAATTACTAATAGGTAGCTAGCTAGATTTCACCGACGTTCGTAGTTAGTTAATTTATGGAAGCAACGATGTCTTTGGTGAATGTTGAAAGTTAAAATATGTCATCTAAATGCACACTTTAACGGTAAAGCAATTATAATGTACGCTAACTAACTGGTATAGATAGTTATTCCAAGGCTCTAGTCTTAATGAGGAAGCCATTGCATTGCCACGCTCTATCCAGGAACCACTTGCAACGTGATTGAGCACCGGCATGTTTTGCCAACGGTATTTTTAAACTAGCTTATTTTTATCTTACCATTTGAAGGCTGATACAAATCCTATGTGGCATCATTATTGACATGTAACGATACTAGGGCTAGCTAACGTTAGTGGGGGGGGGGTTCTAGCTTGCGAACGTTTTATTTAGGCTAGCGACAGTAGCTACATCATGATCTACTTTTACCTGACGAATTTGAACAGTGACTTGAATATTTAGGGCCCTCTTGCTTTTAGCCATAGTTTTAGCACTGAGGGCAGTTGGTGAACATTGAAATGGGTGTGTCCCTTATAAATGAGAACCACTTGGACATATCACGTGTTATGGAGTGACCCCCAGGAACATTAGTCAACACCACAATGCGGTGCTGTTGCATGCCACTGCTATGCCTTCCCAAAATGCTTGTTTCGTGATTGCTAACTTACTCAAAGCAAATCGAACTTGACTCGTGGTCTTAATTAGGGATGGGTCGACACTTAGAGAATGGTTACCTGAAGGAAAATGGGGAAGGGTCATTATTTTATTTGTTTTATTTAACTAGGCAGTCAGTTAAGAACAGATTCTTATTTACAATGACGGCCTACCGGGGAACAGTGGGTTAACTGCCTTGTTCAGTGGCAGAACGACCGATTTTTACCTTGTCAGCTCAGGGATTCGATCCAGCAATATTTCGGTTACTGGCCCAACACTAACCACAAGGCTACCTGCCACCCCATCATGTTTTTTACATTTAAGTAAAGGGGGGGTTTAGTATATATTTTTTAAATATAGTCCAGGGGAGGGTAATGTAATTGATGAAATTTAGATATTTCTGTTTTACAATTAGTTGCTATATATTGATGTGTGCCCGATGCCGCCCCTCATCTCATTCTCTGCTGGGCGTGAATATCCATGTGAATTTTTTGTTGTAATTAACAGCCAATGTTAACTTTTTTTATTTTGTGGCTACAGCAGTCCATTGCAAAACATTCTAGCAGTATTTCTGATTGTCTACTCAGCTCACGATCACATACTTTTAATGTGGGGCTATGACAGTCAGTTACATAATGTCTCATATCTCACCACCACTAATGAGATGGGTGTGCATGATGCATGTTGTCAGAGCTTCTCAAAGTCAGTGGGTGTGGTCAACAGTGCACACCTCGTCTCTGCTGTCAAATCGAACCTGGATCGATATTTGGTTTTAATGCAGATGAGAGCACTGCTGAATCCAGCTTCACAAAGAGATGCGCTGGCAAAGGGTACCATGAGTTTTAATCCTCTGAGGGAAATGTCAGGGTATTCCCTTTGAATCAGGAACCAAAACTCCTCAAGTGCCCATTGAATGCTTTGTTTGAAGCATTCGGTAACATGGCAGCTCGAAAGGCCCCACTTGAATAATTCCGAATCAAGGGCGGCCTTTTCCCACAATCGAAGGACACTCAGGTTGAATTTGATCTTTTAGATTTAAATCATTTTCATTTAGTTTTAAGGTTAACAAAATGTATAATGATTGAGATAGAAAGAATATATATAATACCAGTCAAAAGTTTGGACACCTACTCATTCCAGTTTTGTTTTTGTTGCTATTTTCTACATTGTAGAATAATAGTGAAGACATCAACACTGTGAAATAACACATGGAATCATGTAGTAACCAGAAAAGTGTTAAACAAATCAAAATATATTTTAGATTCTACAAAGTAGCCACCCATTGCCTTGATGACTGCTTCGCACACTCTTTGCATTCTCTCAACCAGCTTCATGAGATAGTCACCTGGAATGCATTTCAATTAACAGGTGCGCCATGTTAAAAGTTAATATGTGGAATTTATTTCCTTAATGCGTTTCAGCCAATCGGTTGTGTTGTGACAAGGTAGGGGTGGTATACAGAAGATAGCCCTATTTGGTAAAAGACCAAGTCCATATTATGGCAATATTACAGCGCAAATAAGCAAAGAGAAATGACAGTCAATCATTACTTTAAGACATGAAGGTCCGTCAGTCCGGAAAGTTTCTTAAGTGCAGTCGCAAAAACCATCAAGGGCTATGATAACTGGTTCTCGTGAGGATCGCCTCAGGAAAGGAAGACCCAGAGTTACCTCTGCTGCAGAGGGATATGTTCATTAGTTACCAGCCTCAGAAATTGCAGCCCAAATAAATGCTTCAATGTTCAAGTAACAGACACATCTCAACATCAACTGTTCAGAGGAGAATGAATCAGGCCTTCATGGTCGAATTGCTGCAAAGAAACCACTACTAAAGGACCAATAAGAAGAAGAGACTTACTTGTGCCAAGAAACACGAGCAATGCACATTATACCGGTGGACATCTGTCCTTTGGTTTGAGTCCAAATTTTGGATTTTGGTTCCAACCGCCGTGTCTTTGTGAGACGCGGTGTAGGTGAACAGATGATATCCGCATGTGGGGTTCCCACCGTGAAGCATGGAAGAGAAGGTGTGATGGTCTGGGGGTGCTTTGCTGATGACACTTGGTGATTTGTTTAGAGTTCAAGGCACACTTAACCAGCATGGCTACCACAGCGTTCTACAGCAATATGCCATCCCATCTGGTTTGCGCTTAGTGGGACTATCATTTGTTTTTCAACAGGACAATGACCCAACACCTCCAGGCTGTGTAAGGTTTTTTTTTACCAAGAAGGAGAGTGATGGAGTGCTGCATCAGATGACCTGGCCTCCACAATCACCCAACGTCAACCCAATTGAGATCGTTTGGAATGAGTTGGACCGCAGAGTGAAGGGAAAAGCAGCTAACAAGTGCTCAGCATATGTGGGAACTCCTTCAAGACTGTTGGAAAATGATTCCAGGTGAAGCTGGTTGAGGGAATGCCAAGAGTGTGCAACGCTGTCATCAAGGCAAAGCGTGGCTGCAGCTTAACTAGGTCTTTCCTTGCACTACTTGGCCATACGACTGGACAATAATCAAGATATGAGAACTAGAGCTTGCAGGAGTGTGGTGTTACGGACAGACCTCTCCCCATCTTTACAACCATTGAATCTATATGTTTTGACCATGACAGTTTACAATCTAAGGTAACAGCAAGTCATTTAGTCCAACTTGTTCAACCATTCATTGCCAGATTCAGCTGAGGTGTAGAATTTAGGGAATGATTTGTATCAAATACAATGCTCTTAGTTTTAGAGATGTTCAGGACCAGTTTATTATTGGCCACCCATTCCAAAACAGACTGCAACTCTTTAAGGGTTTCAGTGACTTCATTAGCTGTGGTTGCTGATGAGTACATGGTTGAATCGTCCTATAGCCTATATCCTATAGCCTAAATTCTGTTCCGTTTGAGAAGGAGAGCGTGAAGATGAGGAATGGAGGTAAACTTAGATTGTTTTTAATAATTATAGTAGTAGCAATGTTTCTTGCCCATGATTTATTTATCAGTTATTGACCTCCCAATAAGCCAGATTCAAGTAATTTACATTGTGGTGAAGAATCTTGAAGCAGCAGCCCGGCACAATCAATAGGAAATGGGACAGCTCATGGTGCTGAAATTAGGCAAATTAGAGTAGGCATAATCCATTTCAACATCTTAATTAGACTTTACTAATAACGAGGGCTTTGTGTTGCCGCTTGTTTCTTACTATTTAAGAAATAACAGTTTGTTCCATCTACCGGTTTGACGAACAAAATTAGGCTATAGGCTGCTATAGCCATAGATTTGTCGGTCAATTCCTCCACGCACTCTTTAAATGGCCTACCTCCGTGTCAGTTAAGGCCTGTTAAGTTAAAACCAAGACTAGTTGAGAGGGTATGCCATAGGCCAACCTTTTATTAAAGACAATAGCAAAAAGCACAGGCTTAAGATTTTGAATAAAGTAATACATCCGATTTATATAAAGTGATCTAAGTGCTTTATGCTAGAAACAAGCTGTAAAATACCAGGGAAAGACGGGACTCCGATGCATATGGGGATATCATTGTTTAATTTCTTTGACATTCAGAGGCTGAGCTACAACCTATAATAGCCGAGGAGACAAACAATAGGCTTTGCTTGGGAAGTGATCTAATTCTGTCACTATCAATTGATTAAGCTATTCACTTTCTGTACAATTTGAAGATGTTTAAACCCAGACAGCTTTTAGGGAAACACTTGTGACCTTCTCTCGTTTGGTAAATTTACGGAAGAAGAGTAGCCAGCAGTTAACTTACATTGTTCTGCGTTGGTAGGCCTACTCTGTCTGGGGTGGAAAGGTAGACCTAACTTTTGAAAGTACCATGGTCAGATTCCTAATGATGTCTCAGATTTCATTATTTGCAAACGGGGACAGTTTTGTTGCAAACAAGACACACTGATTTGGCATTGGAGAAATATGATAGGCCTATGTGTTTATCTATGCCCATTCTTAGCCAGTAATTTGTGCGCTATTTAAAAAATTATGTAGAATTGCATGACATATTTACAGTGCATTTGGAAAGTATTCAGACCCCTTGACTTATTCCACATTTTGTTATGTTACAGCTTTATTCTAAAATTGATTTAAATTGCTTTTCTCCCCTCAATCTACACACAATACCCCATAATGACAAAGCAAAAACAGTTTTAGAATTTTGTTGGAGCAAATGTATAAAATTAGCTCCCATTTACATAAGTATTCAGACCCTTTACTCAGTACTTTGTTGAAGCACTTTTGGCAGCGATTACAGCCTCGAGTGTTCTTGGGTATAACGTTACAAGCTTGGCACACCTGTATTTGGGGAGTTTCTCCCATTCTTCTCTGCAGATCCTCTCAAGCTATGTCAGGTTGGATGGGGAGCGTCGCTGCACAGGTAATTTCAGGTCTCTCCAGAGATGTTCGATCGGGTTCAAGTCCGGGCTCTGGCTGAGCCATTCAAGAACATTCAGAGACTTGTCCCGAAGCCACTCCTGCGTTGTCTTGGCTGTGTACTTAGGGTCCTTGTCCTGTTGGAAGGTGAACCTTTGCCCCAGTCTGAGGTCCTGAGCTCCTTGGAACAGGTTTTCATCAAGGATTTCTCTGTACTTTGCGCTGTTCATCTTTGCCTCGATCATGACCAGTCTCCCAGTCCCTGTTGCTGAAAAACATCCCCACAGCATGATGCTGCCACCACCATGCGTCATCATAGGGATGGTGCCAGGTTTCCTCCAGATGTGACGCTTGGCATTCATCAGACCAAAGAATCTTGTTTCTCGTGGTCTGAGACTCCTTTAGATTCCAACTTCTTCCATTTAAGAATGATTGAGGCCACTGTGTTCTTGGGGACCTTCAATGCAGCAGACATTTTTTGGTACCCTTCCCCAGATCTGTGCATCAACACAATCTTGTCTTTGAGCTCTGTGGACAATTCCTTTTGACCTCATGGCTAGGTTTTTGCTCTGACATGCACTGTTAATTGTAGGACCTTATATAGACAGGTGTGTGCCTTTCCAAATCATGTCCAATCAATTGAATTTACCACAGGTGGACATCTCAAGGATGATCAATGGAAACAGGATGCACCTGAGCTCAATTTCGAGTCTCATAGCAAAGGATCTGTAGACTTATGTAAATAAGGTATTTCTGTTCTTGATTTGTAAAAACTGTGCAAATATTTATTAAAACCTGTTTTCGCTTTCATTACGCTTCATTATGGGGCACTGTGTGTAGATTTGAGGAAAATAATTTTTGAATAAGACTGTAACGAAACAAAATGTGGAAAAAGTTGAGGGGTCTGAATACTTTCAGAATGCACTGTATAAAATGCCATTTATATATCATCAAATATGCTGATCGATTCATGCAATGCTTTTACTATGAAGGATATCTTTCCACCCCTACTCTTGTCCACGGTGGTCTGGCCCACAGCCCTGTGCACTATCAAAATTCCTACATTGGCATGTAATGGATACAGGATGAAGAACAGTTTATAAAACTGTGTATTTAAGGCTCTGGTCTGTCCAAGAAGTGATGGCAAATGTTCTCTGCTATCCACTTTGTTATAATTATTATTTTGGGTATAGGGTCGTGTCACTTAAAAAAAAAAAATGTTTTTCATACCTTCAGGGAGGGTTATCCCTTAATATAAATAACGTTCACGCCCTCATACCGTCACATGGTTCAGTGTCGTGTCACACCTCACTGTTGTGACCTTTACACTACACAATAATAGTGTCGTTAACCCACATTCCAGGTGGCATTCTGTCCTTTCTTTTGCAGACAAAGTACACACTGATCGATGAACAGGACATACCATTGGTGGAGAACTATGCCTTCGAGGTAAGAGGGTGGGGATTTACGAGTAGGGTGTGGTGAGGGTCATTCTAGTCAAAGACCATTCCCACACGAGACTGGCCCCAGAAAACAAAAGAACGACTGGACTTTTCTTGAGAAAATGGTCTGGGATATAAAAATGGCACACCGTTATTTTTTCAGGCACGCATGGATGTCGACGCAGACGGCAATGGGGCAAAGATCTTTGCTTATGCCTTCGACATTGGCAAAGGGCGCTGGGCTGGCAGGCCACTGCACGAGCTGCTCTGGTGAGTTGATGTCCCATCCCCACAATCTGCTCCTGAATACATTATTGTAGTCTGTTGGTAAGGGCAGCTTTTATCAAACAAACTATCCATTGTTCATATTGTGTGTGACCCTGGCAGACTGGTTGTCATAAGGCGATTTCAATGTTTCTCCAGGGAGAAGCACAGAGGAGGCATAGCTCCCAGCTTCCAAGTTGTCCACATCAACTCTGTCACAGTGGATAACCGTCTGGACAACCTGCGACTGGTCCCCCTGGGCTGGAGCCCCAAACCAGAGGAGATCTCCAGCAAACAAAGGTATTACAGCTGTGCACTTCTCCACTACAATTACTAGAGCTACATTCCCCTCTCCTAGCATTCATCACTTCTTTACTGAGGAAAGACGAGAATATTCAGACTTAGCTCAGTATGACTTGTGCGTTAAATGTTTCAGTTGTCATGAAGGTATGTTAACGGTCTTTATTTCTCCCCCTGTAGAGAGCAGTCTCTGTACTGGCTGGCCATCCAGCAGGTACCAGCTGACCCCGTAGAGGAGCAGTACCTGGAGCTCAGTCGTACCCGTTACTACAACGCCAATGGAGAGCTGGTGGAGGAGGAGGAGTGCTCCTGTACTTACTACGAGTGTCACTACCCACCCTGCTCGCTCATCGAGAGGAGAGTACGTACTGTTACCATCATATATTCAGTTACCTTCAGTTATTTTCAACCTCCATATACTTTCACTGTAGGCAAGGGAGTATTGAAGTACATGGCTTTGAGGATTTCTGTGATCCCATTTACTTCCGAGGCTGACATAGATATTGTTGCTATTTTTAGGCATTTTAATATGGAAGTCTCAGAACAGTGTCACAAAACCCATACAGGTGTTTTTCCACCAGTCTGATTTTTGTCTCCATCTGTCCACAGCTTAGAGAGTTCAACATCTGTGGTCGCTGTCAGGTGGCTCGCTACTGTGGCTCTCAGTGCCAGCAAAGGGACTGGCCCGCCCACAAGAAGCAGTGCCGCGAGCGCAAAAGAGTCCTGGCCCTGGAGTCTGAACCAGAGCGATGATCTCTGGATCAACTACCAGGATAGGGGAATGGGGGGAAGATTGAAGTGCAAAGGGGGAAAAAATCTGCCAACAGAATGATGAGAGGACAATGTTGGTTGGTAGGGTAAAAAAAAAAAAAAGAATCTCCATATACTTTCTTTACATGTCAATGGGGATGGTGGGGAAGTGTATATATTATTTTTTTCCCGGAAAGGGAGATCCTCCTCGAGCTCTACCTGCTGCTATGGATTTGTATGTTTGAGTAAGATGATGTCACACGGATAAATTGCTTCTTTTGGACAGCAATTGATTATCGACAGTTGTCGTCATCAGCTTTCTCCTTCCTGCCACCCACCAACCTGTAATGCCGTGTACAGGGATCTAGGGAGGACAGTACCTGCTGCTCACCTGGTACAATGGGACATGGACCTTTTCACTGTACTTCTTGGACCTCTGCTGCACACACTGTCATCTCCTTGTTATGCTCTAAGACCAACATACAGCAGATAGATTTACTTTGCTGTTTCGCACTAGCAGTGTTGTGTGTGCTGCCATTTTGGACTGACGGACATGGATGAAGTGCTGAACATTGGGGGGAAGGGTGTTTTGTTGTGTGTATATATATTTTTTTTTAAAGTGTCCCTCTTTGTTGGGAAGGGGTCATCAACTTTGGGCTTGATCAGGCATTGTTACTTTCCTGTGTTAAACATCCCTGAATGAATCTGATTGGTCGGTTGCCCTTCCAGATGCCCACAAACACAGTCTCTGTCACTAACGCTAACGTTCAAGGGATATACTGGGAAAAACTTAGAAAACCCAGGTTGGCCATTGGACAGGCTACATCAGTTCGGGTCTTGGGATTGTATGAAATGGCCCGAATTCAATTCCATTGTTTTCTACATGTCAGTCATCAGAGATATTTGTTCTATGCCCAATGATCACTCCCTAAGCGTGATGGATGAACACCTGCTCAATGTTTGTCTTCCTGTTGTGTCAGGTGGCGATGAGGAATCCTGACACGCTCACAGATAATGCATGTAACAAGCAGACCGACATAATACATGCAGCACACGTTGATAGTTTATGTGGACTGGTTCATAACACTGTGCACTGAATTGTTTTAACACACCCCACCATTACCTTTGTCATAGAGATGGGGGGAGTTTAGAGGTAGGGAGAGTTGACTGTTGGGTGTAAAAATTATACTTTTTTTTTTTTTTTTACAGAATGAAACATTAATCACAGAGTAAAAAGCTACAGTATGTGAACAGGAGTACAGTTGGGGATAACTAGCTATCTCGTTTCACTGTAAAATGATCAAATAAAATAATAAAATGGTTTCCATGGATGTATGACTGTGGTGGGAGTTTAAGGTGCCCTCATGGTATGACACCTCAAAGTATTTGTTGGTTGTTCATTTAGATATCGGGGAAATGGTCTATGTGTGCACTTAGCCTGATACAATAACAGTGTGACACAGAGGCAATTTGAAGGTGCTGCATATGAGGGTTAGACTCAGGAAATAATAGCCTGGAATTTATTGTGGAGCTTGTCAAATTTAGATCTTTACTTCCATTGGCAGGTGTGCGAATAAACTAGAAGAAAAAGTGAAAGGGACAGCAGACGGGACATACAAATAAAGGAGCCAGGACAGTTTAATGTTAAAGTGGAATGAATAACCTTTACTCAACGTCACCATGGTGATCAGTGGGCTGGTCTGGTACTGTGCAGCTATCTGGGACAAGACACATTCCCATAGCGAACCCAGGCAGAGGAGTGAGAAACCCTCACTATATTGAATTAGAGCCTATGTGAAATAGCGGCTTAAGGAAAAATTGCTAGAGAAACACTACAACTGCTACTAGAAAATGTCACAAAAGTCTATCTTAGTTGAGTTACAATTGGCCCAGAGGCTCAAATAGTGTTACCGGAGTGCTAAAGGATGGATTGCAAATCTTTGAACACAATGGCTTGCTCTGCTGTGCCCAATGGACTATGATTTACTTACTGGACAGCTTATATGGATGTATAAAGTCTACCTGAACCACAACTTTTTGAAAACTCACTTAGCACCAACCCGGTGAGTATTTCAAGCTTATATGTTCATATAATTACATTTGTATTATTGTAAGGAGAGACCGCGTCGGAGAGCTGCACAGGCAATCATAACCAAATCCTAACTCGGGACTCCCTTTTATCCCCAAAAGGCACTGAAGTCCTGAAATAAAACCACTCCTGACAATTGATGGCCTGTCCTTGCCAATGTCACTCCGAGAGCTCACTGTCCATGCTCCTGTGTCCGGAGCCCACTCATGTGAAGGCTGCGTTGGAAGTTCTGAGTAGGTCTGCTCAGGAGAGCAGAAAGCAGCTGGTGGTGGAGATACTGAAGGTTCCTAAGAGAGAGCGCTACATCAGGACACTAGAATATTTACTCAGCTCCACAGACTCATGGTGAGTGCAGATTGATACTACTTGTGGACACGTTACAGTTTTGTCAAAATAACTGCCCTGAGCTCTCAATCAACCCATCACGTACTCTATTCCTAAAGGTGTGTCATGCAAACATGCCTTGTGATCAAGGCTGCATTATGGTATTCGTATGTGTACCTATACAGTACAATGTTTTTTTTTACTGTAATAAAGAAGTAATTAGTCCCTGCACATCAATGTTTGTGCTGCTAAAGCAAAATGCACATCTTTCCTCTAAGTAAGCGTTTGTCTATCCTCTCCTGTGCAGTGAGAGGAAAAGTCTTCCCTGCCTTGTACGGGACTCGCTTTGCGTTCCCATAACAGCAAGGTCCCCACCCTGAACTCCAATAAGTGATATGGAGGCTGGCTGCCCTTGAATATGCCTGAGTTTAACGTGACTACTGAATGTGACTACTAAAGAAAATCATGTTTACTGCTATTTGTAATTTACACAACCATGGTTCCGAGACGCATATACGTAAATCTCTAAACGCATGTTAATATCAGCCTTTACACTGACTGGTGGTTAATGTTTTTCCCCCTGCTCATTCAGGCTTTGCAGTACCGCAGCCTATCTTCTTGGAGTCCTGGTGGAGAGAGAGGAGGTTGTGCAGCAGCTCAAGGCCAAGGCTCCAAAGGGTAGCAACAGCCTTGTTGGGACTCTAGGGCAGCTTCTAACCAGACATGATCCAGACATTGTAATGAATGCTGCTGGTGCCTTAGCCTCTTTGGTAATAGAGTGAGTGAGTGTGTGTGTGTGTGTGTGTGTGTGTGTGTGTGTGTGTGTGTGTGTGTGTGTGTGTGTGTGTGTGTGTGTGTGTGTGTGTGTGTGTGTGTGTGTGTGTGTGTGTGTGTGTGTGTGTGTGTGTGTGTGTGTGTGTCTGTGTGTGTGTGGCAGCCTTACCAGAGACCCTCTCTGTCTTGAAACATCCCTCTCTCTCAGGTTGAGAGCTCGGCTGGACGTGGGTGGCTACAGAGAGACCAGGCTGTGTTTGGGCAGGTCTTGACCAGCCTGTTGACCCTGTTGGACCAGGGACCGGAGAGCATGGTGAACTCTGCTGCCCTGATCCTGGCCAGGCTGTCCCTGTGTGATGTGGCCTGCCAAGGCCTGTTACGCCACCCCTCAGCCCCCAGCACCTTGGGCTGCCTGGTACAATGCCTGGCACACAGCCATACAGGTCAGAGCTAAGGACGCAGGGGGGATAAGGTCTTGTGTGGCAAAACATAGTGCTGCCAATGCTCTGCACTATTGAACCCAAAATAACAGTAGGAATGGTTTTATTGCTTCGCTAGTCGGGATGTTTCGTCAAATGTTGACAGTGACATGTTTTCTTGTTTGACAGATAAACGTTTAGCTTCTAATGGCTGTTTTTCACTTGTAATAGACACTGCTATGAATGCAGCCTTTGCTTTGGGTCGTCTGTGTGGAAGTGAAAGAGGCAGGAGTCTCATTCTGACATTTGCGCCAGAGTACCAACTGGTAAGACACCGTACACATCTGTTGGGGAGAACAGTGGATGGTGGAATAAAGAGTCGATTTTGAATCCACACCAAGCTCTGTCATTCAAAAGGGTCTTGTACTTTTCATCTCTCCAGGTTCACAGTCTACAAGCCCTCATGAGTGAGGTGGCTGGGCCAGAGGCAGGACAGACAGCCTGTTTTGCATTGAGTTGCCTAGTAACAGAAGAAGATGGACACGCTCTGGTGCTGGGTAGCCCATCCCTTCCCAGCCTTCTTGATGCTCTTCTCTACCGCTTACAAACAGAAGACCAGGACAGTGCCTGGTTTGCTGCCATGTACGTATGTCACTCACTCCTCCATCTTACACCCTAGGGCTTAACTCCTTCCATGATCAAGAAGCATTAATAGTCTCACTGTCACTGTACCACTAGAGAACATAGAACATATTTCACAATTTATCATAGTGAAGCCAGGTTAGGTAGCTAGCTGAAGCACAGCGCCTCACCCTGCCGTCCCTCTCTCTGTCTCACAGGGCAGTGAAAGTATTCGTGTCGCGACCGGCTGGAGTGTTACACGTGCGAGAGCACAGGTCTCTGAGGGAGCGACTGAAGGTTGTCTTATTACACTACTCTCTGGAGCATTTCTGTTGAACCAGTTTATGCTAATGTGCCTGGAATGCAGTGTTTGCTTGGTTGGTCAGTTATTACATAGCCTATAGATATTTTTTTCAATATCAATAGGATGTCTATTACTACATCAATCATATTACTATACAAAAGTTGTATTATATATGTCAACATCCATTAACAGTTATCAATTGTTGGTGGTATAACTGTACATTAAAATGACAAAAGCAATTGCTGAAAATTAAATTGTCTTACTTGCATTGCATTACATTGTCTCAATCCCTTTCTGACTCTCTCCTCCAGTCTCTCTCCAGCTCTCTCTCCATTGGCAAGGATCTCAGGGAGGAAGTGACCTCATGTCTTAGGAAGCTGGAGCCACTTGTCAAGCCATTGCCCCCGACAACTAGGCGCCTCCCATCTGGGGCCTGCACTGTGTCATGGGAGAAGTGTTTCCCTGAGAGTGGCCTAGAGGTCACTTACAGGTCAGCTGGATGCAGGAATGTTAAGGAGTATTATTATAGGGACCTTTTCACCAAATACACCCTCTCATAATATTCTTAGAGGAAACCAGAAAAGATCAAAGTGTGCTAACAAACAACCTATTTTACATTGTGGCATACTGGCATTTAACATAGAATTGCAGAAACAACGAACAAATACTAAAAATACTTTTTAGCAATAAGCTGATATGTGGTCTCTTTTACTGTCCTCAGCCTTCTGGACAGAGAGACAGTTCTGTATCGTGGAACCCAATGTCACGTGACTTTACCAGTATCAGTCCTCAACCCTGGACATGAGTTCTCACTCCGACTGATCCACTCTTCCGCTGATGGAGACACCAGCCCCCGCAGCGAGCCTGTGCTATTGGTCATAGAATCAGAGGAGACGGGGACAAGGCCTGGTCCTCCACAGAAGCTGCGCGTGATTGGATGCACAGCCTCTCATGTGCGTCTGAGTTGGGTTGCGCCGGCTGGTGAGCTGAAGCCCCAGGTGTATCAGCTGTATCGTGGGGAAACACTACTAGATACCACAACAGAGCTGAGGTAAATGATGCTGTAACAATCAATGTCCTTTTTTAAACAGCTTCTTTTGAGTAAAGAGTTATCATCATCCTCCACACAAAAGCCTGGAATATTAACCATAGCACTAAACTTATATTATGTTATTTGCCAGGGCTGTAGTGGGTGGTCTGTCCCCGGGAACCCTTTTCCAGCTGGGTGTGTGCGCATTGGGGCCTGGGGAAGAGGTGGGCCCCTGTGCGGAGGTGGAGGTCCGTACAGCCAAGGACCAGGACCACGCACCCAGCGGCCTGACCATGGTGGTGCTGGGCAGGCATGAGCTGCAGATCATGTGGGGGGCTCCCCTGGTGCCCCTGGGTCATCTGTTCAACTACGAGCTGAGGCTGAACGGTCGCGTGGCTTACTTGGGCACGGCGCGTGCTCACACTGCCCGCCGTCTGGCCGCCAACACGGCCTACACCTGTACTGTAACGGCCATCACCACCAGAGGGCGCTCTCAGAGCCAGTCTGTCACTAAGAGGACCGCTCGCGACGAGTACCCGTACACACAGAGGTGAGAAGAGGAGAGACAATCAGATTATTATCTCTAACATGTAGCTTGTGTGACTGAATCTATCCATTGACAGGGTGGACTTTAAGAGTGTTCGATCTCAAGTGATGCTCTTTCCCATGTGTGGGTGCCGTATCACAAGCCACAGTTTTGTTATATTCTGTCCGTCTGGCTGCCTATCAGGTGTCTGTACTCCTCCAGCCGTCAGCCTCCTCCTAAGACTCCTTCATCACCCCCATCAGTCACAGAGGCAACAGAGGTCAGACGAAAGGTCACAGAGATCGGGGAAAAGGCCAAGAAACCCCACTCTGCACACGACCATCTGACCAAGGTCCATCTGTCCAGCAGGCGATACAGAGGGACTGATCACGACAGAGAGAGACACAGGTTACCCTCATCTGAAACGAAGCTATGTCATATGAGAGATCATCTTGACGTGTAGATTTGTTGTGTGATTTTATGTCCTTTTCTTTTCCTTCCTCCAGGCAACCTTTGGTCTCCACTTCATCTGCTGGCTGTGAAAGCAGCAAAATGGAATCATCTGAGGTAGGCCTACCTACACTTTGATATCTTAGACAGTGCAGTAACAAAGCCATTTTGGGGGGAATCCAAGTACTAATGATTTCTCCTGTTTTACTCTATTTCTTTGTTCTAGATGATGACCATGGGGCTGGTGAATGGATATGATGCAAAGGCCTTATGGAGGAGAGCCAAAGAGAGGGCAGGAGTATCCGTCTGCCCTGCTGGGCTTCCAGTCCGGCCCCTGCTCCATCTCCAGGCTAAGACTGAGGAAAACCTGCTTGAGAGGCAGTCCCACCGTGGCCTGGACCAGCCTTTAGACCCTTCATGCCTCAGGGCCCAAATAAGCCCATGTAGGTAGTCTGTCTAGACATCCTGGTTGTCTCCCACAATTTTCTAATGTTCCGGCTTAACACGTTTGTACGTAATAGAACGTCAGTTTGGCATAGAGGAGCTACGTCACTGCCTATGCCACTACCTTATCCGCTTGAATAAAATAGAAAATAGTAGCTAGCAAGATGGAGATCACAGACATTATTTTGAATGAGTTCATTTTGCAAGTGGCTAATTTGCATCAATTAAAACCACTGCAAAGGTTTGGCCTGCAAACTTTGTTTTCAAATTGTGACGTTCTGGCATGTTTTCCTCGTGATTTGTTGGGAGTGTTGTCTGTCTGAAGAGGGCCCTCCCCGGATTAAAAAAAAAATCTTTATTGAAGTTGCCAAAAGAGTAATTGAAAACAACCTAGTCACTGCTGTTTCCTAGGGTCGAGACTACCAGGTAGGTTATATTTGTGTGTCAAATAGATAGAGGCTTCACTGGTCATGTGTAATGGTGCACCTATTGTATAACCCCAGGGATGCTTCTCCAGTGGAGTGCTCTCAGAAGAGGACCTAGAGACAGAGGAAAACTCCCCTGTATCCCCCATCATATAGGTGAATATGTAACATGTTAGCAACATTAGCAACAACACAAATGCACTATTCCTGTCACACAAATCTGTTTCTGTCTATGTCTGTGCTTGTGTTTATGTCTGTTTGTGGTGGTACATACAACAGATGTAGTGAAGTTAGTCCATCCCATTCCTCCCTCCTACCCACAACTGGACTGGACAGGAAACTATAAAGACAAGCTGCTGAGAGACAGGTAGGGGTTCTGTTGACTTTTTTATCTGAAACTTGAATGCTCTGCTGTCTTTCAATATTGTTTTTCTGCTTTAACATCCCTTCCTGTAACCCTAACCCTCTGTCTGTGTCAATCTCTGTCCTAGGACAAGGCTTTTGACAGGACCAAGAGTGCAGAGCGAAATCAGAGGAAGACATCCCCTAACAACAAACTGGACCAAGCTAAGCTGATAATGATCCGTAGAGGAAAGCATGGGTTTACACGGAACAATCTAAAACAAGCAGAGAATGGTGCTTCTTCAGAGAATGGTGCTTCTTCAGAGAATGGTGCTTCTTCAGAGAATGGTGCTTCTTCAGAGAATGGTGCTTCTTCAGAGAATGGGTTTTGGGGGCTCGTCTCAATGTCTCAATACCAGTGATTTTCATAAAGACTGTGTGAATGGAAAAATTTATTAATCAACACTGTTACAGGCTTGTTATTTAGTATTAATGACCGTTTTTTAAAATGTTTTGTTTATTTTGATGCCCATGTTTGTTTCAAATCACTGATGTTAAATGAGTGAAACTCAAGTCATAGATCCTAATTTTTGCATCAATCATATGGTAAAAAAGTATTACTCTGCAGAAAATAAACTATCCCACCAAACAAAAGATTTTTCTGTCCCCAAAATAGAATACAGTAATGTATCTCTCTCTTTACTCCTTCAACCTTTATGCAACATATTGGTGGCCGCTGCAGCTCAGCTCAGAAGACACACATTCTGTTTTGAAATGTAAAACTGGATGATGAAATGTATTTTTTCTGCCGTTATTGTCGGATTATCCAGCCTCGTCATTTTTTTTACTAGTGTGTGTGTAGTTGTGCCTGTGTTGTAACCAGAGACATTTTAGAGGACATATTCAACATCAAGCAATCATCTCAATTTGGGTTGCACATTTTGGGGAATATACAGAAGTGGAAACTTTCCATGGGAATTAACGGGACTATATGGGAATGAACTGAAATATAAGCAAATTAATATTAATACCATTTAAATGTAGATGTTTTTTGCATTGGATATATTTACCATATCATATGGAGACAGAAACATAAACCTTTTACCTTGTCATCAGTAGACATAATTGCAAATTATTAAATCTTTCCAATAGAAAAAAAAAAGAAAACGATTTAGTTACGAATTGAACTTTAATTAAATGAGTTGACTCTTCACATGGGATGATTTCACTGAACAACAAAGGAAAGGGAATATTGAATGATCCCTAATGATCTGTCGCATTTCCCAAAAACATTTTCAACATACATCTGTAAAATTATAGTCTAGAAACTAAAGCTTTGGTTATCTTCCTATCAGGACAATGGAGGCAACAGTGGAAAGAGCCTCAGATCCACAAAGTCCCTTCCACCAGATGGCTGATGTGATATGTTGGCACGACTGCCATATTGCATCTCCATCCCAAAGCCCTTGCTTGGAAGTGTACTTCGTCAGACTGCCAAGAACCTTGCCCTCGTCCAGGCCAAGGTGGCGAGACACGGTAGTGATGACGCCATAGGCCTTGTTGATCTCTGCACCAGACAGGATGCTCTTGCCAGTATACTTGGGGTCCAACATGTATGCTGCGGCATGTATGGGCTTCAGGCAGAAGTCTTCATGCTTTTTGATGTATTTCAGAACTGCAGTTTCCTTTGCTTGGAGCAACAGTGAAGTGGGCAGGGCAGTACAGATTTCTTCTCTTACTTATGCAAGCAGAGTCTGAACATCAGACAGGATGGCATTGTCTCCCTCAATCTGTGCAATGGCTACTGCTATAGGTTTCAGGAGTTTCAGGCTGCTTACCACTCTCTCCCAAAATAGCTTTCTCTATGATTTGCTTGACCTTCACTTGAACTCTGCATCCAGCAAATGAGTAGATGAAGCATGTCTGTTTGGAGAGGTGTATGCTGGGTGAAAAACATACAGAAATCTCTTCCAATACACATTGCCTGTGAGCATCAGAGGTGAACCAGTTGCATACACAGCTCGAGCAAGACATTCATCAGTATTTCTCCGACTACGTTCCTCCATTGAGTCAAAAAAACGTTGAATTCCAGGAGGACCATGAGCTGTTGCTATCGATAAGGTGTCAGATTCATCATTTCCACCTCAAATAGAAGTAGAGGAACTTTTGTCAGAGGTTGCTTGTTGTGAGCGCTGAGGAAACTTTATGCACTTGGTCAGATGATTCTGTATCTTTGTTGCATTCTTCACATATGATTTGGCACAGTATTTGCAAATGTACACAGTTTTTCCTTCTACATTAGCTGCAGTGAAATGTCTCCACACATCAGATAGTGTCCATGGCATTTTCCTGTAAAGATGAGAAAAAAAACTCAAATACAGTTCCATGTACAGATAAATAGTTAAGCAGTTAGATTAAGATAAATGTTTTAAAATGAAACATGTATGGAAACAGCAGGCTCAAGCAAGCTAAAACCCACATGGTAGCAAAAACTAACTAGCAGAATGTAATGGGTCCTAGGTGTAGCTGGTGTAGAGAGTCAGGCGCAGGACAGCAGATATGAGTAATCAAACGTACTTTACTCAAAAATGAGAATATACAAAGTAACAAATACACGCACACTATGACAGGCCGAAAATACAAAATAAACAATTGTGGGATTGTAAACAGGTGTGTGAAACAAACCACCGAACACCGCCTGAACAAGGAGAGGGACCGACTTCGGCGGAATTCGTGACACAGAAATTGTTAACAAGTTAGAAAGGATTTAAACACACTTTGCTGTAGGCTACTATTTACTGGTTAACAAAAAAATCATGTATGTCATAAAATATATTCACCCCACCCAGTATTGTAATCAAAACTTACCAGAAAGCATGTAGTCCTTGGCTCAGACAGTGTAGTAGTGTGGGCTCAATAGCATCTCATTAGTGTGCAAGATCTTGAGAATCAGTTGCACATGTAATGGAAGAGTTACATGTTAAACATGTATTGTAAATGTTTATCAGCACAGCATTATGACAGCATTTTCTAAACAGCAGAGGAGGTTCTTGCTATTATTTTGTAGGTTTTCTGTACCATTATCTTCTGGAAGAATGCACTGTGCATGCAGAGGGTTGCAATTCCATTAAATTGTAGATACTTTAACCAAAATATGCCACAACCTAGAATTGCCTTATGTGTATCCCACAAAAAAGGTTCACTGTTATAAGCTAACTTTTTTGATGAATTTAAGCAAAATTCCCAAAATTGTTTTGAATTAATCATCACTTTAGAAAACGTTATCTATTCCGTTGTGTTATGCTTTGAAACAACATCCACAACGGCCATGTTTTACCCTGTTTCAACCTGCTTTTGAACACATTTCTTCAAATTGATCATCACAGTGAGGTGAGTTTTAAAAGCATGATACTGTTTTGATAAGTGGTTGTTAGGGTACTACCTACGCATGTCCTGCGTGCATAGAGATTACCGTGACTCAACAGTCACATGGAATTTTACTGCCGTTGCAGCGGTAATATGGTCACCGCTACAGCCCTAGCTGCTATTCTATTCTACTTGTCTATTCTATGTGGACTCCACCGGAATTCTACGTGTGCACAATACTGTACCTGATGAAGAGGGATAACATGAGGCCAGGGGTTTATTCAGCTCTCTGACATCTCTCTGTGCTGTCTGTGTTGCAGTAGCAGTATCAGAGCCTGCAGCTGAGGAACCAGTTGGGCCTAAGAAGACCCCATATGGAGATGTGATGGAATGACCACAAGACATACTCATGTACAGGCAACCCTAGCTCTCTGCTTCACATCACACCTAGTCAATCCCATCAATGAGCACATTTATTTATTATGGTTTGACTGTATCTCCACCAATGGACGATGTTCTGCCATGTTGTCACGTTCTGACCATAGTTCTTTTGTGTTTTCTTTGTTTTAGTGTTGGTCAGGATGTGAGCTGAGTGGGCATTCTATGTTTTGTGTTTCTATGTTGGGTTTGTTGTTTGGCCTGATATGGTTCTCAATCAGAGGCAGGTGTTTGTCATTGTCTCTGATTGGGAACCATATTTAGGTAGCCTGTTTTGTGTTGGGGTTTTGTGGGTGGTTGTCTTCTGTCTTTGTGTCTATGCACCAGATAGGACTGTTTCGGTTTTTCACATTTATTGTTTTGTATTTTGTAGTGTCAAGTTTATCGTCTTTATTAAACATGTTGAACACTAACCGCGCTGCGCTTTGGTCCGATCCCTGCTACACCTCCTCTTCAGACGAAGAGGAGGAAATCTGCCGTTACACATGTTGGACTTCTTTTCACGCAGCTTAATTGAACCCTCTTTTTAGAGCAGAGAACCTTGTGAAGGGTTTAGTTAGGACCGGGACAATACCAGTATCTTGATATTTTTTTCCATGGCCAAAATAAAATCACAAGGCTATTTCTTTGTTCCTTTAAAAACTATTTCTTTGTTCCTTTAAAAACCTGCTGTATGTAAATAATTGTGTGCTATAGCTTGGAAAATAAATGTGACTGGATGACATCATGTTTGTTTTCAACATTAGGGCTGTTTTCCTAAAGACGTTAAATCCGCTTCATGTTTTTTTTCCTTGCCATGATACTAATGAGTATGGTGAAACTGGTATCTTCCCGGCCCTAGTTTCAGTTGATCATTGCATTTCTTCAGATTTGGCCACCTTGACTTGTGTCCAAATGTGTACCGTATAGCCTATGATAGGGGTATTCAACTCTTACCCTATGAGGTCTGGAGCCTATTGGTTTTCTGTTCTACCTGATACTTAATTGCACCCACCTGGTGTCCAAGATCTAAAACAGTGATTAGAGGGGAACGATGAAAAAAGCAGTGGCACTGGCTTCGAGGTCCAGAGTTGAGTTTGAGGGGCCTAGTGCATATGTAATATATGGAAAAGGTAGGGGGAAACATTGTTATTCTCTGTTACAGAGTGGTCCTTGGGACGCAAGTGAAACTTGAGTCCTGAGGTTGAATAAACACTGTCCATTTGATCACATCCTGAAAATACTGGGTTTATTGCAAAAGAAGTCATGGCCATCATTATCAAGCTTTTATCTCCTCAAAGATAATCCACTGTTGACACATGGAAGTAGGGTTATGCTTTCCAGACAGATATGCTCTGGGATTTGGAGCCGGATATGAGGGCTGATGATGTTACTGCATTTTGACAGAGTTCCACAAAAAAATTTTTGAAGCTCATGATCATGTATTATTCTTTATGTATGGGTTGGCATGTTGTATGGTGAAACAAACCTGTAGTTTCATAATTTGCCACGAGTGGTCAGTATTGATCATTGAGGTTTTGTATAACCTCTGAGCCTGTAACACAGTTTGGGACAGGTTATAGTCACAGAATAACATACGGTACATGCCGTATATCACTAGTTATAAAGCTTTTTTTCCTCCGTCTCTTTTGACTTTGTCCAGCAACTCCTTAAAGCTTTACTTTGAGTCAACAAAGGGCATGAGGATGCCTTACTTACATGATGCTTTAATGTTTGACAAAAGGTCTGATAGAATTCCATTGTAAGGACTGTACTGTCTGTATTCATTAACTTGGTGAGCAGCTCCCTTAAGAGTTGACCAACCCTTTCTGTTCTTAAGAAATGTGCCATGTGATGCATTAAAACATATGTCAAGGGAGGGAAGACGGTGCCCTAATAACTTGAGATCTTGTGTTATCATTAAGTGATCACAGGTATCAAAGCAATGTGTATTTTCACTTTCACAATCGTGAGTACTTTGCATGTTATGCTGAATTCTGTTCATTTAAAAGTCAACGGAAGTTCTACTGATTTAGAAGACAGCAATGATGACTGGAGGGAAAGAAGGGAATTAAACTCCAAGGTTTTTATAGTAAACTGAAACTAAAACAATAACTAAACATGAAAAAAACGATTTATTAATCTGAAATAAAATAATTAAGCCCATTTGGAAAAGCTAAAACTACACTGAAACTATTTTGCCTGGCTACCCAAACTCCTTGCTCCGGCCAAACGCTACGCCCACAGACGTCAGTTTCTTCTCCGCAATGAGTCTGGATCTGAGTACCTCCCCGACGAGTTCAAGAACGTTAACACATTCTAACCGTTCTGATTGGTCCCAGAAACCGATGGGTTGGGCCAGAACCAGAACACACATGGGTAAAGCAGAGTTTTGAAAATTCGTCACTGGCTTTGATACTCTGATTGGTTAGAAATTATCCACTCGCTGATTACTTTGTTTCGTATGACACCCCTCATTTTGACATCACCACAAATGACTTCAACGATGGCAGTCTCAGACTGAAGTATGTAGCGAATATAGAGCAGCGGGGCCTCCCGAGGGGCGCAGTGGTCTCAGGCACTGCATCGCAGTGCTAGCTGTGCCACTAGAGATTCTGGGTTCAAGTCCAGGCTCTGTCGCAGCCGGCCGCGACCGGGAGACCCATGGGGCAGCACACAATTGGCCCAGCGTCGTCCGGGTTAGGGGAGGGTTTGGCCGGCAGCGATGTCCTTGTCCCATCGCGCACTAGCGACTCCTGTGGCGGGCCGGACGCAGTGCACGCTGTTACTGTCGCCAGGTGTACGGTGTTTCCGCCGACACATTGTGCGGCTGGCTTCCCGGTTAAGTGGGCATTGTGTCGAGAAGCAGTGCGGCTTGGTTGGGTTGTGTTTCGGAGGACCCACGGCTCTCGACCTTCGCCTCTCCCGTGTCCGTACAGGAGTTGCAGCGATGAGACTAGACTGTAACTACCAATTGGGTACCATGAAATTGGGGTAATTCAGAAGCTTGGTGTTTTCAAGCTTCTGAATCTGTCAGGTCACATTGAGATTAACTTTATAATTGAAAGGTCGACTCAGCGAGATGATGTTGCCTCGAGCAGCACCACAGATATTGGGTGTGTTCGAGCCGTAAGGCTAACGAAGCCGACTGTAGACAAAAGTCGGCGAGTGAAGTCTGGGGAGGTGCAACTGTGACAGTGGAAAGTCAGACACTGTGGTGGTTTTCCAACCGCAAGGCTCAGATCAACATTGCAGTGTCAACATAGCTGCTTTTATTTATACAAGGTTTTTATTTATAAATGTGGAAATATACCCCTATAACACACAGTCACAAACTGAAAACATAACGTCTCAAATCTAATTTTCATTTGTATACCCTTCAGCTTTAGAATAGCGGCCTAGTTGGTTCCTGTTTCAGTCATGTCTTTGGTCACGTTCGTGTGAGTCAACCAAAAACACCCTTATGATTGGTTGACAAATAGTGCCTCCCACAATGCAGGAGATGGCTGCATGGTGCAGTTGGTGAGAAGCAACTGCAGCGACTTGAAGGTGACTTAATCAAAAACAACCTTACCTTTGATCACATGGTCATTGACTAGACAAAATGTATCCGCTCGAACGGGATGAGCGTGATGCAAGACTTTGCTCTCTCCTACAGTCATTGGCCATGTTCGAGAGGAAACCACTGGGAACTCGGAAATCTCTGACTTCCGACTTAGTTGCATTCAACTCGTAAAAAACTAGCTCCGACTGGAATTTATTTTTATTTTTATGGTCATCCAACTCGGAATTCTAAGTTGGAAACTCTGGCATCTTTCTAGAGTTCTGACTTTTCGACCTGAAAATCACTGACGTCATGATTTGACCTTGTTTTTTCCCCAGAGTTCCTAGTTGTCTTGAAAGCACCATTAGCCTCGTGCTTCAACGCTCCTGGTTGTTGCGTAAATTGACCCACAACTACTGTTTACTTCGTCCATCCTGACCCATCACTTTATGCATTACTGCCCCAGAGTGGCAAGAAGTGGAATCCCAACTAACACAAAAACAATACATCACATAAATGGCTCCTAGCCTCCCACGCATTGGCTACTTGATATCCCTAACACTAAAACTAAATCATATAAAAAATGAAGTAGAAATGTTTTTATAAAACTTAAACTAAATAAAAACGAGTAAATCAGATCTCAAAACTAACTGAAACTAAACTACATTTCTAATTAAAATCTTAAAACGAATAGAAATAAAAACATCTATAATAACCTTGGTGAGCACAGACACCATGTAAGCTAATGTGATGGTGTCTGTAATGATTCATTCATTCAACATAATGTTCATTCAACTAAAGCAGTTGAAAACGGAGAGGCTAAAACGGTCAGCGTTAGTGTTAATGTACAACGTTAACGTACAGGATTTGCCTCTGAAACATCCATTAAACAGATCATGTTTGCCTTTATGTCACAGTATATATATATACACTGAGTATACAAAACATTAGGAATACCTGCTCTTTTCGTGACAGACTGACCAGGTGAATTGTTTTATTGTTTTATTTATTTTTTATTTCACCTTTATTTAACCAGGTAGGCCAGTTGAGGACAAGTTCTCATTAACAACTGCAACCTGGCCAAGATAAAGCAAAGCAGTACGACAAAAACAACAACACAAAGCTACACATGGGATAAACAAACGTACAGTCAATAACACAATATAAAATCTGTATACAGTGTGTGCAAATGAAGTAAGGAGGTAAAGGCAATAAATAGGCTGTAGTGGCGAAGTAATTACAATTTAGCAATTGACACCGGAGTGATAGATGTGCAGATGAGGATGTGCAAGTAGAAATACTGGTGTGCAAAAGAGCAGAAAAAAAACAAAAAACAAATATGGGGATGAGGTAGGTAGTTGGTTGGATGGGCTATTTACAGATGGTCTGTGTACAGTTGCAGTGATCGGTAAGCTGCTCTGACAGCCGATGCTTGAAGTTAGTGAGGGAAATATAAGTCTCCAACTTCAGTGATTTTTTCCAATTCATTCCAGCAGAGAACTGTAAGGAAAGGCGGCCAAATGAGGTGTTGGCTTTGGGGATGACCAGTGAGATATACCTGCTGGAGCGCGTGCTACGGGTGGGTGTTGCTATGGTGACCAATGAGCTGAGATAAGGTGGAGCTTTACCTAGCAAAGACTTAAAGATGACCTGGAGACAGTGGGTTTGGCGACGAATATGTTGCGAGGACCAGCCAACGAGAGCATACGGGTCGCAATGGTGGGTAGTATATGGGGCTTTGGTGACAAAACGGATGGCACTGTGATAGACTGCATCCAATTTGATGAGTAGAGTGTTGGAGGCTATTTTATAAATGACATCACCGAAGTCAAGGATCGGCAGGATAGTCAGTTTTACGAGGGTATGTTTGGCAGCATGAGTGAAGGAGGCTTTGTTGCGAAATAGGAAGCCGAATTTAGATTTAATTTTGGATTGGAGATGCTTAATATGAGTCTGGAAGGAGAGTTTACAGTCTAGCCAGACACGTACGTATTTGTAGTTGTCCACATATTCTAAGTCAGAACCGTCCAGAGTAGTGATGCTAGGTGGGCGGGCGGGTGCGGGCAGCGATTGGTTGAAGAGCATGCATTTAGTTTTACTAGTGTTTAAGAGCAGTTGGAGGCCACGGAAGGAGAGTTGTATGGCATTGAAGCTCATTTGGAGGTTTGTTAACACAGTGTCCAAAGAAGGGCCAGATGTATACAGGATGGTGTCGTCTGCATAGAGGTGGACCAGAGAATCACCCGCAGCAAGAGCAACATCATTGATATATACAGAGAAAAGTGTTGGACCGAGATCGGCCCGAATCCAGGTGTTAGGTTCTAAATAAACAGAGTAAAAACTCACGGACGATTAGTAACGCTCAAACCAAGTTTATTCACCCACTGGGTCACACAGCTGCATAAAACAAAGACATGTTTCCACCAGCACAAGTATATACACCCCAACGTGGGTGAAGTATCCTCCTTCCCTCTAAACATGACATCTTTATTGCTTTAGTGATATCTGTTCTTCCGCACTTCCGCATCTGACCTGACCTCGGCCCCAAATTCCTCACTCCTCCCCGTAGGATCCCTGATGTCTAACAATAACATATTCTGACAGAACGTAAACGTTCTACATTCCCCTCTCTCCCTCAGTGACATGAATAAGGATATTTCATATTTTCAAGATTAGAAGTCAGAACCCATCACAGGTGAAAGCTATGATCCCTTATTAATGTCACTTGTTAAATCCACTTCAATCAGTGTAGGTGAAGGGGAGGAGACAGGTTAAAGAAGGATGTTTAAGCCTTAAGACAATTGAGGCATGGATTGTGTATATGTGCCATTCAGAGGCTGGATCGGCAAGACAAAAGATTTAAGTGCCTTTGAACAGGGTATGGTAGTAGGTGCCAGGTGCACCAGTTTAAGTGTGTCAAGAACTGCAATGCTGCTGGGTTTTTCACACTCAACAGTTTCCTGTGTGTATCAAGTTAGGTCCACTACTCAAAGGACATCCAGTCAACTTGACACAACTGTGGGACACTTTGGAGTCAGCATGGGCCAGCATCCCTGTACAATGTTTTCTACACCTTGTAGAATCTGAATAGGAGGGTGTTCCTAATGTTTTGTACACTCAGTGTATATAGCAAACGCTACAAGTCTGGAGAGGAGACTTTGGTCAGCATTATTTAGGCATGTCAACACTAGCTGGCTCACATGTGTAAATCCACTCTCACACCTCTCTTGTGAGAATTTGCCCATCTGAGTTGAAGCAGAGGTGTGAGAGCATGAAATTGTGACCATTTAACACAAGTCAGTGTATTCTACTTCCTCATTGCAGTAACGGCCTGTAGTTATGGCCCTGCTCTGTAGATTACTGCCATTCAGCGCTCCTGACAGAATAGATTATGATTTGTACATCACTCAGAATCCATCTCTCACCAGCATCTGTCCACACATCAGAGGAGAGGTGTATATGTCCCATCTGCTTTGGTCTCAGTGAATAGCTGCTTGTCCGATAATGAGAAATGCTTTTCTTTGCCATTGTGTGCTGACAGGGTCTTGTTTGTGTACAGTACAACAGATAATCTGGGCCCAGCAGATTGATAACCTGTGATGTGGCGACCAGGGATTAGCCATAAGAGAGTGGCAAGGGTTCTCATAATGCCTTGGCAGCATGGGGCAGCCAGGTAAGGTGAGACATCTTGTTAAATGTGCAACCAGAGGAGAAAAAAATGATATATCACCTGTACTCCACACACAGAGACGCGTACAAAGCTCTCCCTCGCCCTCCATTTGGTAAATCCGACCACAATTCTATCCTCCTGATTCCTGCTTACAAGCAAAAATTCAAGCAGGAAGCACCAGTGACTCGGTCTATAAAAAAGTGGTCAGATGAAGCACCACCTCCCGGGTGGCGCAGTGGTCTAGGGCACTGCATCGCAGTGCTAGCTGCGCCACCAGAGTCTCTGGGTTCGCGCCCAGGCTGGGCTGGGTTCGCGCCCAGGCTCTGTCGCAGCCGGGAGGTCCGTGGGGCGACGCACAATTGGCATAGCGTCGTCCGGGTTAGGGAGGGTTTGGCCGGTAGGGATATCCTTGTCTCAGTATGTAAACTGTAATAAAATGTATGCACTCTACTGTAAGTCGCTCTGGATAAGAGCGTCTGCTAAATGACTAAAATGTAAATGTAAGCAGATGCTAAACTACAGGACTGTTTTGCTATCACAGACTGGAACATGTTCCGGGATTCTTCTGATGGCATTGAGCAGTACACCACATCAGTCACTGGTTTTATCAATAAGTGCATCGAGGACGTCGTCCCCACAGTGACTGTACGTACATACCCCAACCAGAAGCCATGGATTACAGGCAACATTCGCACTGAGCTAAAGGGTAGAGCTGCCGCTTTCAAGGGACTCTAATCCATAAGTTCACAAGAAATCCTTCTATGCCCTGTGACGAACCATCAAACTGGCAAAGCATCAATACAGGGCTAAGATTGAATCATACTACACCAGCTCCGACGGTCGTCTTATGTGGCAGGGCTTGCGAACTATTACAGACTACATACGGAAGCACAGCCGCGAGCTGCCCAGTGACACGAGCCTACCAGACGAGCTAAATCACTTCTATGCTCGCTTCGAGGCAAGCAACACTGAGGCATGCATGAGAGCATCAGCTGTTCCGGACGACTGTGTGATCACACTCTCCGTAGCCGACGTGAGTAAGACCTTAAACAGGTTAACATGAGCACAAGGCTGTGCTCCGGGCACACGTCCTGTCCCTGATTGAGTCTGTAATACCAACATGTTTCAAGCAGACCACCATAGTCCCTGTGCCCAAGAACACAAGGGCAACCTGCCTAAATGACTACAGACCTGTAGCACTCACGTCCGTAGCCATAAAGTGCTTTGAAAGGTTGGTAATGGCTCACATCAACACCATTATCCCAGAAACCCTAGACCCACTCCAATTTGCATACCGCCCAAATAGATCCACAGATGATGCAATCTATATTGCACTCCACACTGCCCTTTCCCACCTGGACAAAAGGAACACTTATGTGAGAATGCTATTCATTGACTACAGCTCAGCGTTCAACACCATAGTACCCTCAAAGCTCATCACTAAGCTAAGGATCCTGGGACTAAACACCTCCCTTTGCAACTGGATCCTGGACTTCCTGACGGGCCGCCCCCAGGGTGGTGAGGGTAGGTAGCAACACATCTGCCACACTAATCCTCAACATTGGAGCTCCACAGGGGTGCATGCTCAGTCCCCTCCTGTACTCCCTGTTCACCCACGACTGCATGGCCAGGCACGACTCCAACACCATCATTAAGTTTGCAGACGACACAACAGTGGTAGGCCTGATCACCGACAACGACGAGACAGCCTATAGGGAGGAGGTCAGAGACCTGGCCGGGTGGTGCCAGAATAACAACCTATCCCTCAACATAACTAAGACTAAGGAGATGATTGTGGACTACAGGAAAAGGAGGACCGAGCACGCCCCCATTCTCATCGACGGGGCTGTAGTGGAGCAGGTTGAGAGCTTCAAGTTCCTTGGTGTCCACATCAACAACAAACTAGAATGGTCCAAACACACCAAGACAGTCGTGAAGAGGGCACGACAAAGCCTATTCCCCCTCAGGAAACTAAAAAGATTTGGCATGGGTCCTGAGATCCTCAAAAGGTTCTACAGCTGCAACATCAAGAGCAACCTGACTGGTTGCATCACTGCCTGGTACGGCAATTGCTTGGCCTCTGACCGCAAGGCACTACAGAGGGTAGTGCGTACGGCCCAGTACATCACTGGGGCTAAGCTGCCTGCCATCCAGGACCTCTACACCAGGCGGTGTCAGAGGAAGGCCCTAAAAATTGTCAAAGACCCCAGCCACCCCAGTCATAGACTGTTCTCTCTACTACCGCATGGCAAGCGGTATTGGAGTGCCAAGTCTAGAACAAAAAGTATTCTCAACAGTTTTTACCCCCAAGCCATAAGACTCCTGAACAGGTAATCAAATGGCTACCTGGACTATTTGCATTTTGTGCCCCCCAACCCCTCTTTTTACGCTGCTGCTACTCTCTGTTTATCATATATGCATAGTCACTTTAACTATACATTCATGTACATACTACCTCAATTGGGCCGACCAACCAGTGCTCCTGCACATTGGCTAACCGGCTATCTGCATTGTGTCCCGCCACCCACCACCCGCCAACCCCTCTTTTACGCTACTGCTACTCTCTGTTCATCATATATGCATAGTCACTTTAACCATATCTACATGTACATACTACCTCAATCAGCCTGACTAACTAGTGTCTGTATGTAGCCTCGCTACTTTTATAGCCTCGCTACTGTATATAGCCTGTCTTTTTACTGTTGTTTTATTTCTTTACTTACCTATTGTTCACCTAACACCTTTTTTGCACTATTGGTTAGAGCCTGTTAGTAAGCATTTCACTGTAAGGTCTACTACACCTGTTGTATTCGGCGCACGTGACAAATAATTTTGGATTTGATTTGACACCACTGGGTGACACTCCCAGCTCTCCCTGACAATCTCCAACTGTCTGGGACTGCTCCTCAGCTGGGTCTGTCTACCAGTAGTTTTATGTGTGTCATAAATACATTTCATCCTATTGACTCTGAATGACTTTTCAGGTAGACAATGTTGTGTCTCACGCAATGCATTGGCCAACAACCCAAAAACGACAACCCCAAGATTGACCCAGTGTAGTAGTGAAGTTCAGTCTTCTCTAGAGTAGAGTCCTTGAGGATAAAAATAAACAGAGGCTGGGTAAAACATGAAGATGTAGTATGGTTCAAGCTCCTTTTCTCAAGGCGCTCAAAATCATACTTGAACTAGTGTCAACAGACATACCCAATTGGTGTGACATTTCTGTTGTACATACCAGAGGTGTGTTATTACCATATAGTGGCAAGCACACTGATAAACAATTATTCCTAAATCAAGAACACATTTGTCATCGTAAGCCCTGCAGTCACATGATGGATTCTATAGATGGCTTAGAGCAAGACATGCATTACAATCTATAAATAAATACTGTATTTATAGGAGTTTGAGCAAGGATTTGGCTTTGCATCAGTACTGTAAGAAAAGCACAGTCCGTTCATATACAGTGGCACCATTTGCATAGCTGAACTAGTTTATTTTTTCAATTTGTTCTTCTTAATGGAGGCAAGTGAAACAATGGACTCCTTTTACACATAACTCCCAGGAGAAACTAGGTGACCAAAGTCCAGGCCCTTAGGCACCCAAAGAAGTGCTTAAAGAAAACCTCTTAACAATACTAGGCGCCAGAAACAGGAACAGACTGGAGAAGTGGATTGGCATGGATGAAACTCATCCAGGATTGGATTGTTTTCATTTGATGATAGACATTCAGTCAAATCATAACTGAAGGCTAAATGAGAGAAATACTTGATCCTCTCTGTTCTCTCCTTTAGTCTCCATGGCCTACATTCACTTCCACTTCCTCTTTGTCTTCCACTGTGACTAAGCTTTGATTAAAAGACTGTATGATTTGAAGCACTTTCCGAAAAATAATATTGCAGTGACCCAGCTCTCAAATCATTTGCCACATGTAGTGATATTGTTGAAGGGAGAGACAGAAATACAGAGAGCAAGCCATGCACAGAGTGAAAAAAAAGGTATGGTGTGTGTGTGCACATATGCACGCCTGAGGGCCGGGTGGCCAGTGGGGTGAGGAAAAGTATGGTTCTAATAAGTAAGATAAACAATACCAGGGATAAGTCCCTCAGCGCACAGATGGTTTAGCTTCCACTCATGATCTGTGGGCACTGCAGTGAGTGTGTGAGCGTGTGTTTGTGTGACTGTGTATGCAAGGCTTTAAATTAAACATTGTAATTGGTAGCACTGGTGATAATATTTATTTTTATTTTTTAGATATGAATTCTAGCTACTTGAAGCATGTTGTGCCTTTAGAAACAAATATGTAACCCTGTAAATAGCCTACATTAGTTTATTATAAAAGCTCAAATGTTCATATTCATTACATACCTGTCATTGAAATTACAAAGTCATTTGTGGAATACTAGACTTCTACTTTGTGTTAAAGCACTATTTAACTATTGAGATTCCCCTGGTTTTAATGTATATGATTGAGATGAGATTCATTACATTGAAAATTGTACACTGTCTATTTAAAAATGTCAGATTTGTGTTGACAAGCAAGAGATCAGTCATTCATTCGTTGCTATGATCACTGATCTCCTGAAGAAGCTATCTCTTTTCCTTTCTTTGTGTGCCACCAAACGTTTGTTCCAGAGCTCCGACTTTTCAACCTGACGATCACAGACGTCATCAATTGACGTCGTTTTTTTCAGAGTTCCCAGTTGTCTTGAGAGCAACATTACTACAGCGAAAATAGCTTGCTTCTAGATAGAAGACACCGAAGCAACATTATTTAAACAAATAATCAATGTTTTCTTTTTCAGTTTCGATAAAACATTTTTTACATGATTATAGAGCTTTTTAATGTAATTTCCAAAGCCAAAAATAGTGAACATTCAATTGCCAAAACATTGAAAATATTCCATTGTCTTTTTCTGGTCCACATTGGGTTGACATAAAATAAATAGGAAATTACTATGAATTAATTAAATATATCAGTTGTGGATATTGCTTCGTTTTGATGATTTTATTGCTTGTCATACCTTAACATCATAATCTCATCTCTGTTTAGCCAGATAACGTTATCTATGTGCTCCCCATACTATGCTATCTTTAGTCATCCTGTTTAGCAAGGCTAACCTGCCTAAGGATGCTGCAGAGCTGTCTGACGAAATTATTTTACTAGTTCTTTAAACTAGATAAGACACTTTCACGCACTCTTGTCTTTGTGTTGTGTACATGCGGCCAATGCGGTCTGTGTATATCTAACCTAAAGTAGAATGTAGCGGGCGTAAAAGTGTATCTATCTCTGGGCCAAGAAAACAGGCGCAATGGATTAATGTCATTGTAGTTAATTGCCACGTTTCTGTGCGGAACTAATTTGAATATTTGCTTAATGAAAACTACAACTCCCTTCAGCCCAGCGTCTAACATAGTTCTTCACTTTCTTTCATGAGTGATTTGATTTCTCTCGAGAAATGGCGCGTTTGGCTTAGAAAAACCGAACTAAATGGAATTCAAGTAGCCTAACTGAACCGACATCGGTCAATTAGTTGTTTAATAGTCCCTAACCGAACCCCCGAAATGTCGGGTAATCGCTCAGTACTAAAAACAATTCACAACTTGAATTTTTTTAAAGAAGCTAATGATCCTCTGTGGCACAGTCATGCTTTAGTAGCCAATTTTGAAATATTTTACTTATTTTTGTATAGAAGGGAGTTGGCTAATTAGGTTATATACTTTTGGGAATTCAATTTCCTTAACAGAAAGCTCCCCCTGGACACAATGCCTATGATTATCTGGGAGATTTTTTCATAGTCTCACAGCAAAATATTTGTGTCATCAAATTGGTTGCAGTTTAGAGCCATGAGTGTATGTGCATGACAGGGAGAGACAGAACAAGAGGAAAATAAGGAGGGAGAGGGGAGGCTGATTGAGAATTGAGGACTCAATTGCCTGACCCTGTGAACCTACTGATCAGTAAAAGAGTACTCCTCCCATTGAACAGTGCAGTCTCTCTCTCTCTCTCTCTCTCTCTCTCTCTCTCTCTCTCTCTCTCTCTCTCTCTCTCTCTCTCTCTCTCTCTCTCTCTCTCTCTCTCTCTCTCTCTCTCTCTCTCTCTCTCTCTCTCTCTCTCTCTCTCTCTCTCTCTCTCTCTCTCTCTCTCTCTCTCTCTCTCTCTCTCTCTCTCTCTCTCTCTCTCTCTCATGTGCACAGACACACCATCTCTTTCGCTGTCTATGCTACTATATAGGAGAGTGCACTTGCTGACTCTAGTGGAGTAGCCAAAGGGGTTGTTAGGATAATTCCTTCCATGAATGACCAAAGCCACTGTATGTGTGTAGGACTCTATACAGTATGCAGTTGTCAGGTCCTTTACTATGACAATCAATTTGAGCTTACCCTCAGGCATATAGTGATTCTGTTCCAACAATCAATATGTCTGCAATAGTGCTGTGTTTACTGTGAGGGGGAGTAGAAAAGGGAAGGTTGACATTAATTTATAGATCATAAATGCATAGCCTATGATATATATTGCAGCATCCACTGTGACAGTGAAACTAAATGACATCAATTTAAAAGTTGCGCTCAAGGAATGAGATAAGAATTCAAGTCTGAGCAAGCGAGGCTTTAGGATAAAATGGGACTAGAAGCGAATGCTCTTCTCATGAATTCAGATGATTTATCTAGGCTAAATGGAGGAAACAGGAGATTTCTTTGACTTGTGTTATAAGAACCCTTTTTCTAAAGATCTGTTATGATATTTTTGGTAATATGAAGCCTACAAAGCTCTATGTTGAACATTCTGAAAGATAAGTGGCAGTCAGTTTAAACATTGTCAATGGAATGTAGCTCTGTGATACAATGTTATACAATGTAGGCTATACATTGTGTCACAATGTATCATAAGCATGATACTATGTACAAACATTATAATAAACATATTGTAAAAAGACTGCCTCTGTTTTTTTTAACAATAAAACCCACATGTAGGGTAAAGAAACATATTTCCTCACAAAAAAATTCCTGCGGGTAGGGTATGAATCCGAGAGTGAATAACGTCCGGCTTTATGAATAACAAAAGCACAACTCAAACTTCTGCCTTCCACAACCTCCAACCAATAAGCTCATGGCAATTCTGACCATGACCAATGGCTGCGTCCCTGGACAAATCTGCGCAGATGTTTGAAGGGCGGTCCTGTTGAAAAAGGTATGCTGGAGCCGCAAGACTTGGGAGGGAAAGTAGATACTTTCGTTAAGCGAAGGCATAAAGAAAAGCTGGTCGAATTTCTAATCTATTTTGGAGAAGTATAGTCTATAAAGACAGGTAGGGTAGGCTACTTATAAACACATTTATTTTTGTATCACGCGTAAAGTAATAAGACGTTGGTTATAACCACATTATAAGATATATCTTGGTGAGGTTTGATTTTGGCATCATTCAATTCAACGATTGATAACTTCATGGCTTCGATAGCAACTGATACTGATCGTGGCTGCAAATTGAACGGGCCGTCGACAATTTACGGTAGGATTGGCACAAGAAGACAAGGCAAGACAAGCATAACCGGTAAAATGCAGCCCAACGACACGGAATATTCAACAGATGGGTTACCCAAAGCCTTTTTACACAGTTTGAGGACACTCTTTGACATCCTCGATGATGGGAAGAGAGGGTATGTGCACATATCGGAGATTGAGAGTAGATGGCAAGGGGCAGATACTCATGATTTGCCCGGCGGTGTTCTGGAGTGTCTGAGGAGGGTGGCCCCACCGCATGGTTGCCTGACATTTGAGCGCTTCGTGGCGGGGCTGCGATACTCCATGCCGAACCCGGACAACAACAACCACATAAAGGCTCAGGTTTCCCTGCACCCGAAACATGCACTCCTGCAATCCAAACGGCACCATATGCCAGCGCAAAAACCTGCCCCGCTCTCTACCTGCTCTGTCGGAACTCGGATTGAAAACAAAGTTCGCCCACTGGGTCCAAGCAACGGGACAAATACGCATCACAAACGCGCGTCCTCACTTCAGAGTCGGTCCAGACATAATGAGGGGAACACTGGATACCCACCAGTCACCTCGGTCGTAGGTGGTCCCATGCGTTACACCAATACGGGTTATGAGAGAACAGGCAGAAGTTTGGAACGGGTAACCATTGTGCCCGAAAGCGGTTCATATCGAGCGGATTCGGTTCGGATGGGGAAGCAGGCGCATCCACAGCAGAGTCGGGTGAGGTCCACAGAGTCCCTTGCTCTCGAGTCATCAAGTCTCCAAAAACCAAGTAAGTTTGATTATCAAAGATCAATAAAATCAGGACCAGTCTTCCATCATCTCTATCTATCTATCTATCTCCCCCCATGTGTATGTATTTTGTTTCTCACTATGCTAAGCGATCAGTACTCGTCCTCAGCAATAAGATCAAGTGGGGTATAAACAGGTCAGGGCTATTCTGCTGCCTCAGTCTCATTGACCCAGGTGTGGAGGTAGAGGAGTAGGAAACACACACATTACACACATTTCTATACCAGACTGTTATCACTAAACAACTGCAGCACTAGCACCAGGTTACAACATGTTTAGCATCACATGCTGACTAGACTAGGTTGAAAAGCATTAAACATGCATGGAAATTTAGCTACCTAGCTTGCTGTTGCTAGCTAATTTGTCCTGCGATATAAACATTGGGTTGTTATTTTACCTGAAATGCACAAAGTCCCCTACTCCGACAATTAATCCACAGATAAAAGGGTAAACTGAGTTTGTTTCTAGTAATCTCTCCTCCTTCAGGCTTCTTCTTTTTCTTTGGACTTTATATGGCAGTTGGCAACCAACTTTAAGGTGCATTACCACCACGACTGGACTGGAGTGTGGACCTCAGTTCATGTTTCAATCACCCACGTGGGTATATGCTCATAAAAACCAATGAGGACATACACACACTTTCACACATCGTATATGCTGCTGCTACTCTATTCTTATTTTACTCTTATGAGTATCTATCCTGGTGCCTCTATGTACATATCTACCTCAATGACATCATACCCCTGCACATTGATCTGGTACTGGTACTCCCTGTATATAGCCTCATTATTGTGTATTTTATTCCTATTGTGTTATTATTTGTATTTATTTGTATTTCTTAACTCTGCATAGTTAGGAACGGCCTTGTAAGTAAGCATTTCACGTTAAAGTCTCTACCTGTTGTATTCGGCGCATGTGTCAAATACAATTATATTTGATTTGTTGACAAATGTCCACATTAAAACAGAGCCCACGACCTGGGGCCACAGCTAGGGGTCAATCCTTCCACACACTCTGGGTTTTTAGTAATGGAGGAGCTCAGCTAACATTATTTTGTTATCGTTATTTCAAAGCCCTGGTATGCCTCTCAAATCTCTCTGCTGCAGTGAAAAGTGTGTAATTGAATAATTGACCTCCAGCTCATCCAGAGTGAGTCACAGATCATGTCTCAAATTCTTCTGGATGCTTAGCCAGAGTTTAGACTGGGCTCTGGGCTCTTCCTATTGGGATCATCAGCCCAACTTTTCATGATCCTTTCCTGGTCTCCCTCATTAGACTGACCTGTGTTCACTGAAGTCGGGAAAGCTATGGAGAAAATCCTGCTCTCTCTCTCTCTCCTATGTGCACACAGGCACCTCCCCCCTCTCTCTCTCTCGCTTTCTCTCTCTCCCTCTCTAATGGCCCTGCTGAGTCCAAGCCTGTCTGTATCTATAACGGGGACATGTCCGTGAAGCAGCCTGGAGGCCCTGGCTAGCTACTTATATCAGTGCCACAGACCCACTCTACCCACTACTCTCTGTACAGCCATGGGATTGGAGAGTGTGGTGAATGGCAATGTAATCTCCCCCAGCAAACCCGCTGAATTAGCACAGATTACGTGCAGAGTAATTGAGGCACTGCAGCGGTGAAATCCTGCCCACCCCTGGCCAAGCTACCATTACCCTGCTCTCTCTTCTCTCGCTCTCTCTGCGTTCCAAATGGCATCCTATTCCCTACATAGTGCACTACTTGGCCCTGGTCAAAACTAGTGCACTATATAGGAAATAGAGTGCCATTTGGGATGCAGACTCTTGTGGGATGTCCAAAATCATGGAGAGAGGTCACGTCTGCCCGGCTGTGGAACTCATTGAAGAGGCTGATGTGGTATTGGAGCAGGGTAATGTGAAGAGGCAGATGTGGTATCGGAGCAGGGTAATGTGAAGAGGCAGATGTGGTATTGGAGCAGGGTAATGTGAAGAGGCAGATGTGGTATTGGAGCAGGGTAATGTGAAGAGGCTGATGTGGTATTGGAGCAGGGTAATGTGAAGAGGCTGATGTGGTATTGGAGCAGGGTAATGTGAAGAGGCAGGTGTGGTATTGGAGCAGGGTAATGTGAAGAGGCTGATGTGGTATTGGAGCAGGGTAATGTGAAGAGGCAGATGTGGTATTGGAGCAGGGTAATGTGAAGAGGCAGATGTGGTATTGGAGCAGGGTAATGTGAAGAGGCTGATGTGGTATTGGAGCAGGGTAATGTGAAGAGGCTGATGTGGTATTGGAGCAGGGTAATGTGAAGAGGCTGATGTGGTATTGGAGCAGGGTAATGTGAAGAGGCAGATGTGGTATTGGAGCAGGGTAATGTGAAGAGGCTGATGTGGTATTGGAGCAGGGTAATGTGAAGAGGCTGAAGTGGTATTGGAGCAGGGTAATGTGAAGAGGCAGATGTGGTATTGGAGCAGGGTAATGTGAAGAGGCAGATGTGGTATTGGAGCAGGGTAATGTGAAGAGGCTGATGTGGTATTGGAGCAGGGTAATGTGAAGAGGCAGATGTGGTATTGGAGCAGGGTAATGTGAAGAGGCTGATGTGGTATTGGAGCAGGGTAATGTGAAGAGGCAGATGTGGTATTGGAGCAGGGTAATGTGAAGAGGCAGATGTGGTATTGGAGCAGGGTAATGTGAAGAGGCTGATGTGGTATTGGAGCAGGGTAATGTGAAGAGGCAGATGTGGTATTGGAGCAGGGTAATGTGAAGAGGCTGATGTGGTATTGGAGCAGGGTAATGTGAAGAGGCTGATGTGGTATTGGAGCAGGGTAATGTGAAGAGGCAGATGTGGTATTGGAGCAGGGTAATGTGAAGAGGCTGATGTGGTATTGGAGCAGGGTAATGTGAAGAGGCAGATGTGGTATTGGAGCAGGGTAATGTGAAGAGGCAGATGTGGTATTGGAGCGGGATAATGTGAAGAGGCTGATGTGGTATTGGAGCAGGGTAATGTGAAGAGGCAGATGTGGTATTGGAGCAGGGTAATGTGAAGAGGCTGATGTGGTATTGGAGCAGGGTAATGTGAAGAGGCAGATGTGGTATTGGAGCAGGGTAACGTGAAGAGGCTGATGTGGTATTGGAGCAGGGTAATGTGAAGAGGCTGATGTGGTATTGGAGCAGGGTAATGGGCCAGTGGCTGGAGCTGGACTGTGGACTATGTTTAACAGAGCTACTGACCCCAATGCTTTAGTGCCCTGCCAAAGTTAAGCTGAAAGAAAGGCATAATAACAAGTATCACTTTACTGGAACACTATGAAATATTTCCCACACTCTTAAAGGCAGCTTCTGGACAACGTCACTGTGTGGGCGACATGACGTCCATGCTATACAATGCTCTAAACACTGAAAAAATATGAGGAAAGATTGAGCATTTTTCATGGCTGCAGTGCCTGCTGTTCTATCTCTGTGTATCTGAGCAGTGAACTGTAGGCAGCCACGCAGGCAGGGGAGGCTGTGTGGAAGTGGTTGGACAGAGAGAGCGAGAGAGAGCTTGTCAGAGCTGGCCTTTCCGACCCGTCTGACTGCAAATTACCCATGAGGCGTGAGGAACAACTCACCTCTGGAAAAACTGTCTCTGGAGCCAGAGACCGTTTGGAGAAGCACAGAGGAGGTGGTGTATGTCTCTTTGTTAACAACAGCTTGTCCACAATCTGTAATATTAAGGACGTCTCGAGGTTCGGCTCGCCTGAGTTAGAATACCTCATGATAAGCTGTAGACCACATTATTTACCAACAGAGTTTTCATCTTTATTTTACGTAGTTGTCTATTTACCACCTCAAACCGGTGCTGGCACAAAGACCGCACTCAACGAGCTGTATAGTGCCAAAAGCAAACAAGAAAATGCTCAACCAGGGGCGGCGCTCCTAGTGGCCGGTGACATTAATTCAAGAAAACTGAAATCACATTTACTCCACACACAGAGACGCATACAAAGCTCTCCCTCACCCTCCATTTGGCTAATCTGACCATAACTCTATCCTTCTGATTCCTGCTTAAAAGCAAAAGCTCCAACAGGAAGTACCAGTGACATGCTCAATACGGAAGTGCTCTGATGCAGCAGATGCTAAGTTATAGGACTGTTTTGCTAGCACAGACTGGAATATGTTCTGGCATTCATCCGATGGCATTGAGGAGTTTACCACATCAGTCACCTGCTTCATTAATAAATGCATCGATGACTTTGTCCCCTCAGTGACTGTACATACATATCCCAACCAGAAGCCATAGATTACAGCCAACATCCGCACTGAGCTAAAGGCTAGATCTGCCGGTTTCAATGAGCTAATCCCGCTACGCCCTCCAACGAACCGTTAAACAGGCAAAGTGTCAATACAGGACCAAGATCAAATCCTGCTACACCAGCTCTGACGCTCGTCGGATGTGGCAGGGCTTGCACACTATCATGGATTACAAAAGGAAACCCAGCCGTAAGCTGTCCAGTGCCTACCAGCTAAATACTTTCTATGCACGTTTCGAGGCTAGCAACGCTGAACTATGCATGAGAGCACCAGCTGTTTCCGGATGACTGTGTGATCACGCTCTCTGTAGCCGGTGTGTGTAAGACCTTTAAACAGGTTAACATTCTCAAGGCCGAAGGGCCAGACGGATTACCAGGACACGTAGTGAGACCAGCTGGTAAGTGTCTTCACTGACATTTTCAACCTCTCCCTGACCAAGTCTGTAATACCTACATGTTTCAAGCACACCACCAGTCCTTGTGCACAAGAATACCAAGGTAACCTGTCTGAATGACTATCGCCCCGTAGCACTCACATCTGTAGTTATGACATTTTTTGAAAGGCTGGTCATGGCTCACATCAGCACCATCATCCCAGACACCCTGGACCCACTCCAATTAGCATACCGCTTCAAAAGATCCACAGATGCCGCAATCTCTATTGCACTCCACACTGCCCTTTCCCACCTGAACAAAAGGAACAACTATGTGAGAATGCAGTTCATTGAATACAGCTCCGTGTTCAACACCATTGTGCCCTTCAAGCTCATCGCTAAACTAAGGATCCTGGGATTAAACACATCCCTCTACAACTGGATCCTTCCTGAGGCCACCCCCAGGTGGTTAGGGTAGGCAACAACAACTCTGCCACGCTGACCTTCAACACGGGGGCCCCTCAGGGGTGTGTGCTTAGTCCCCTCCTGTACTCCCTGTTCAACCACGACTACATGACTGCCCACGACTCCAACACCATCATTAAGTTTGCAGACGACACAGCCTGATCACTGACGGCGATGAGACAGCCTACAGGGAGGAGGTCAGAGACCTGGCAGTGTGGTGGCAGGACAATAACCTCTCCCTCAACATCAGCAAGACAAAGGAGCTGATCGTGGACTACAGGAAACGGAGGACCGAGCATGCCCCCATCCACATCAAAGAGTCTGTTGTGGAACAAGTTGAGAGCTTCAAGTTCCTTGGTGCCCACATCACTAAGGAATTATCATGGTCCACACACATCAACCTAGTCATGAAGAGGGCACTGCAATGCCTCGTCACCCTCATGAGGCTGAAAAGATTCTGCATGTGCCCTCAGATCCTCAAAACATTATACAGCTGCAGCATTGAGAGCATCTTGAATGGCTGCATTTTATTTTTATTTTATTTCACCTTTATTTAACCAGCTAGGCTAGTTGAGAACAAGTTCTCATTTGCAACTGCGACCTGGCCAAGATAAAGCATAGCAATTTGACACATACAACAACACAGAGTTACACATGGAATAAACAAAACATACCATCAATAATACAGTAGAAAAATAAGTCTATATACAATGTGAGCAAATGAGGTGAGATAAGGGAGGTAAAGGCAAAAAAGGCCATGGTGGCGAGGTAAATACAATATAGCTGTCACGCCCTGACTTTAGTTATATTTGTTTTCTTTATTTTTTGGTTAGGTCAGGGTGTGAAAAGGGTGGTTTGTTTAGTTTTTGTATTTGTCTAGGGGTTTTTGTCTTGTCTAGGGGTGTTGTCTATCTATGGGGATTTGGTATGGTCTAGGGGATTGTAAGTTTATGGTGGCTTGAATTGGTTCCCAATCAGAGACAGCTGTTTCTCATTGTCTCTGATTGGGGAGCCTATTTAGGTTGCCATTTTCCATGTTGGTTTTGTGGGTAGTTGTTTTCTGTCTCTGTACCAGACAGGACTGTTTCGTTTGTTCCGCTTTGTTATTTTTTGTTCTGGTGTTCAGTGTTATTAAAAATCATGAACACGTACCACGCTGCACCTTGGTCCTCTCCTTCTTCCTCAGACGAACATCGTTACAGAACTACCCACCACCAAAGGACCAAGCAGCGTGGTAAGGAGGAGCAGCGTGGCCAGGAGTATGAGACAACCTGGGAGGAGGTAGAGAGATGGGCGGTCGACCCAGGGAGAGTGCCAGAGCCCGCCTGGGAGTCTATGGAGCAGTGCGAAGAGGGATACCGGAGGATGGAGTCAGCGAGACGAACACGGCTGGCAAGGAAGCCCGAGAGGCAGCCCCAACATTTTTTTGGGGGGGGAACATGGGGAGTGTGGCAGAGTCAGGTTGGAGACCTGAGCCAACTCCCCGTGCTTACCGTGGCAGGCGTCGTACTGGTCAGACACCGTGTTATGCGGTGGAGCGCACGGTGTCTCCAGTACGCGTTCTTAGCCCGGTGCGCTATATCCCAGCTCCTCGCATCGGCCGGGCTAGAGTGGGCATCAAGCCAGGACGGACTGTGCCAGCCCTGCTCTCCAGACCTCCAGTGCGTCTCCTCGGCCCGGGTTATCCTGCGCCAGTCCTACGCACGGTGTCCCCGGTTTGCCAGCACAACCCAGTGCGGCCTGTTCCAGCTCCCCGCACTTGCCGGGCTACAGGGGGTATCCAGCCAGGACGAGTTGTACTAGCTCTGCGCTCGAGACCGCCAGTGCGCCTCCACGGCCCAGTGTATCTGGTGCCTCGGCTAAGGAAGAGGCCTCCTGCATGTCTCCCCAGCCTGTGCTAAGCCCTAACCCTCCTGCATGTCTCCCCAGCCTGGTGAGTCCTGTGCCTGCTCCCAGAGCCAGGCCTCCTGTGTGTCTCTCCACTCCAGTGATGATCCATGGCACGAAGCCTCCAGTGATGATCCATGGCAAGAAGCCTCCAGTGGTGATCCATGGCACGAAGCCTCCAGTGGTGATCCATGGCACGAAGCCTCCAGTGATGATCCATGGCAAGAAGCCTCCAGTGGTGATCCATGGCACGAAGCCTCCAGTGATGATCCTTGGCACGAAGCCTCCAGTGATGATCCATGGCACGAAGCCTCCAGTGATGATCCATGGCACGAAGCCTCCAGTGATGATCCATGGCAAGAAGCCTCCAGTGATGATCCATGGCACGAAGCCTCCAGTGATGATCCATGGCACGAAGCCTCCAGTGATGATCCATGGCACGAAGCCTCCAGTGATGATCCATGGCAAGAAGCCTCCAGTGATGATCCATGGCACGAAGCCTCCAGTGATGATCCATGGCACGAAGCCTCCAGTGATGATCCATGGCACGAAGCCTCCAGTGGTGATCCATGGCACGAAGCCTCCAGTGGTGATCCATGGCACGAAGCCTCCAGTGGTGATCCATGGCAAGATGCCTCCAGTGATGATCCATGGCAAGAAGCCTCCAGGGGTGAGACATGGCACGAAGCCTCCAGAGACGGCGTCCGGCACGGAGCCTCCAGAGACGGCGTCCGGCACGGAGACTCCAGAGACGGTCTCCGGCCCGGAGCCGCCAGAGTCTCCCTCCTGTCCGGAGCCGCCAGAGTCTCCCTCCTGTCCGGAGCCGCCAGAGTCTCCCTCCTGTCCGGAGCCGCCAGAGTCTCCCTCCTGTCCGGAGCCGCCAGAGCCGCCCTCCTGTTTGGGGCCCTCTGCAAGGGTCCCCAGTCCGGGGTCGGCGGCAAGGGTCCCCGCTCCAGAGGCGCCACCTAAGTGGGCTAAGACTAAGGTGGAGCGGGGTCCACGTACTGTGCCAGAGCCGCCACCGCGGATAGATGCCCACCCAGACCCTCCCCTATATCTTTAGGTTTTGCGGCCGGAGTCCGCACCTTTGAGGGGGGGTACTGTCACGCCCTGACTTTAGTTATATTTGTTTTCTTTATTTTTTGGTTAGGTCAGGGTGTGACAAGGGTGGTTTGTTTAGTTTTTGTATTTGTCTAGGGGTTTTTGTCTTGTCTAGGGGTGTTGTCTATCTATGGTGATTTGGTATGGTCTAGGGGATTGTAGGTTTATGGTGGCTTGAATTGGTTCCCAATCAGAGACAGCTGTTTCTCGTTGTCTCTGATTGGGGAGCCTATTTAGGTTGTCATTTTCCATGTTGGTTTTGTGGGTAGTTGTTTTCTGTCTCTGTGTCTGTACCAGACAGGACTGTTTTGTTTGTTACGCTTTGTTATTTTTTGTTCTAGTGTTCAGTGTTATTAAAAATCATGAACGTGTACCACGCTGCACCTTGGTCCTCTCCTTCTTCCTCAGACGAACATCGTTACAATAGCAAGTAAAACACTGGAATGGTAGATTTGCAGTGGAAGAATGTGCAAAGTAGAAATAATGGGGTGCAAAGGAGCTAAATAAATAAATACAGTAGGGGAAGAGGTAGTTGTTTGGGTTAAATTATAGATGGGCTATGTTCAGGTGCAGTAATCTGTGAGCTGCTCTGACAGCTGGTGCTTAAAGCTAGTGAGGGAGATAAGTGTTTCCAGCTTCAGAGATTTTTGCAGTTCGTTCCAGTCATTGGCAGCAGAGAACTGGAGGGAAAAATGACCAAAGGAGGAATTGGCTTTGGGGGTGACCAGTGAGATATACCTGCTGGAGCGCGTGCTACGAGTGGGTGCTGCTATGGTGACCAGTGAGCTGAGATAAGGCGGGGCTTTACCGAGCAGAGACTTGTAGATAACCTGTAGCCAGTGGGTTTGGCGACGAGTATGAAGCGAGGGCCAAGCAACGAGAGCGTACAGGTCGCAATGGTGGGTAGTGTATGGGGCTTTGGTGACAAAACGGATGGCACTGTGATAGACTGCATCCAGTTTGTTGAGTAGAGTGTTGGAGGCTATTTTATAGATGACATCACCGAAGTCGAGGATTGGTAGGCTGGTCAGTTTTACGAGGGTATGTTTCGCAGCATGAGTGAAGGATGCTTTGTTGCGATATAGGAAGCCGATTCTAGATTTAATTTTGGATTGGAGATGCTTAATGTGAGTCTGGAAGGAGAGTTTACAGTCTAAGCAGACACCTAGGTATTTGTAGTTGTCCACGTATTCTAAGTCAGAGCTGTCCAGAGTAGTGACGCTGGACGGGCGAGCAGGTTGAATAGCATGCATTTAATTTTACTAGCGATTAAGAGCAGTTGGAGGCCACGGAAGTAGAGTTGTATGGCATTGAAGCTCGTCTGGAGGTTAGTTAACACAGTGTCCAAAGAGGGGCCAGAAGTATACAGAATGGTGTCGTCTGCGTAGAGGTGTATCAGAGAATCACCAGCAGCAAGAGCAGCATCATTGATGTATAAAGAGAAGAGAGTCGGCCCGAGGATTGAACCCTGTGGCACCCCCATAGAGACTGCCAGAGGCCCTGACAACAGGCCCTCCGTTTTTACACACTGAACTCTATCAGAGAAGTAGTTGGTAAACCAGGCGAGGCAATCATTTGAGAAACAAAGGCTGTCGAGTCTGCCAATAAGAATGTGGTGATTGACAGAGTCGAAAGCCTTGGCCAGGTCGATGAAGACGGCTGCGCAGTAATGTCTCTTATTGATGGCGGTTATGATGTTGTTTAGGACCTTGAGCGTGTCTGAGGTGCACCCATGACCAGCTCTGAAACCAGATTGCATAGCGGAGAAGGTACGGTGGGATTCGAAATGGTCGGTAATCTGTTTGTTAACTTGGCTTTCGAAGACCTTAGAAAGACAGGGTAGGATAGATATAGGTCTATAGCAGTTTGGGTTTAGAGTGTCACCCCCTTTGAAGAGGGGGATGACCGCGGTAGCTTTCCAATCTTTGGGAATCTCAGACGATACGAAAGAGAGGTTGAGCAATTTCGGGGTTGCAACAATTTCGGCAGATCATTTTAGAAAGAGAGGGTCCAGATTGTCTAGCCCGGCTGATTTGTAGGGGTCCAGATTTTGCAGCTCTTTCAGAACATCAGCTATCTGGATTTGGGTGAAAGAGAAATGGTGGGGGCTTTGGCGGGTTGCTGTGGAGGGTGCCGGGCAGTTGACCGGGGTAGGGGTAGCCAGGTGGAAAGCATGGCCAGCCGTAGAGAAATGCTTATTGAAATTCTCAATTATAGTGGATTTATCGGTGGTGACAGTGTTTCCTAGCCTCAGAGCAGTGGGCAGCTGGGAGGAGGTGCTCTTATTCTCCATGGACTTTACAGTGTCCCAGAACTTTTTTGAGTTAGTATACAGGATGCAAATTGCTGTGTGAAAAAGCTAGCTGCATCAACGCTTAGTATGGCAACTGTTTGGCTTCAGACGCAAGGCGCTACAGAGGGTAGTGCGTACCGCCCAGTACATAACTGGGGCCGAGCTCCCTGCCATCCAGGACCTCTATACCAGGTGGTGTCAGAGGAAGACCCTAAAAATTGTTAAAGACTCCAGCCACACAGGTCATAGACTGTTCTCTCTGCTACCACACGGCAAGTGGTACCGATGCACCAAGCCTGGAACCAACAGGACCCTGAACAGCTTCTACCCCAGGCTATAAGACTGCTAAATAGTTAGTTAAATAGTTAACCAATACCTACCCGGACTATCTGTATTGACCCTTTTTGCACTAACTCTTTTGACTCATCACATACGCTGCTGCTACTATTTATTTTCTATCCTGTTGCCTAGTCACTTTATCCCTATCTATATGTACATATCTACCTCAATTATCTCGTACCCCTGCACATCAACTCTGTACTGGTACCCCATGTATGTAGGCAAGTTATCATTACTCATTGTGTATTTATTCCTTGCGTTATTATTTTTATATTTATTCCTTGTGTTATTATTTTAAATGTTTTCAACAACAAAAAAGTAGAAATGGCCATTAGGCTCTGTCTTTTAATTAGCAATGCTGTTTCAAGGCATGCAAATGAGGCTTACCTACACTGGTAAACAGTATCCTCTTTGGGTGCCACAGTCCAACTTGAAAATGATCTAGAGCCACTAAACTAGGTGCTCTACATATTTCCCTCCCCCTCTCTGAACCCACATACCCCTGCCCTCAAGAAACTATCTCCAGTTTCCGATTAACAGGATTTCTGGGAGTCCAGATACAACATGGAAACGTGTCATGTTTTCTCTGCTCTGTTATCAACTATCACCTGAACTGTTTTTATATACATAAGTTCTTACAATTTATTCTCATCTTCCCTCAGAATTGTAATTTATCCCCATTTAATACAACCCAACCAGATAGGGTTGATAAGGTTAGCAGGGAGGGATGGTAGCGCCCTCGTGTGGCCACCAAATGCACTGCAGGGTTTACAGATTTCACTATTCTGAGTAGTGGCCTCTCCCTTTTCTCTCTCTCTCTCTCTGTCTCTTTCTCTCTCGTGTTCTCCCTCGTTCACGCACGCACTCACTCATATACACACACACAGTCATAGACTGTTCTCTCTGCTACCGCATGGCAAGCAGTACCGATGCACCAAGTCTGGAACCAACAGGACCCTGAACAATGTTTACCCCCAAGCCATGGGACTGCTAAATAGTTAACCAAATAGCTACCCAGACTGCATTGACCCTTTTTGCACCAACTCATTTGATTCATCACTTACTGTATGCTGCTGCTGCTACTCTGTTTATTATCTATCCTGTTGCCTAGTCACTTTACTCCTACCTATATGTACATAGTACCTCAATTACCTGCTAGTCCTGTACATCGACTTGGTACCCCATCTATATAGTCATGTTATCGTTGCTCATTTTGTGTTTGTTCCTCGTTATTTTTAAAATAATTTTCAAAATGTTCTCTGCATTGTTGGGAAGAGCCCGTAAGTAAGCATTTCACTGTTAGTCTACACTTGTTGTGTATGTGAAAGCATGTGACAAATACAATTTGATTTGATTTGGAGTGTGGTTTTGGTGACAATGTGTTAGTCTGATCTCTTTTGATTGTTGGCTGGGGGACAGTTCAGTTCTACCATAGATGGAAACCGTGATGCACTGAACACAACAGAGTGAGTCAGAACTTCTCTCTGATGTTCATGTCCATCTAGCTCTATGTATTTGATACTAACATTATAGAAGTGCAAACAAGTTTGTTCTTCCTTACAGCAAATGGGTATGTTTACATTTTATGTATTAATTATCCAGTTACCCAAAGCATAGTTGTACTAACCAGACAGTTGATACCTGTGTTCTAGACAAGACCTGGAAGTCAGTTGGTGAAATCAGCAAAAAATCTTTCTGACCACCCATTCCTGCCCAATTTCTGGTCCAGGTATTGTGGAGGCTGGGTTACCGAGGTCCCAGAGTGAGTCAGCCACGGGATTAACTGTCTCCAGACGCCATGGGCGGAGCCGAGATGAGCAGAGACGCCATACCATCACCAACGGGGTGGATTATGGAATGGTACTTACGCCCGCTAACACACACACACACACACACACACACACACACACACACACACACACACACACACACACACACACACACACACACACACACACACACACACACACTGTTGCATTATGCACAGTGTTTAGAGAGGCAGTCAAACAACCATGTTCTGCCAGTGAAAACAGGTATTTTGTGATCCACAGACAATGTGAAAGTGGTCTCATATGGGTATTCAGTGATAGGCTTCGTGTTAGGGGTCAGTTCAACTTTTTATCTAGAGTAGGGTTGAGGTGGAGAACAGTTTCATGGATAAACAGGCCTATCTGCTCTGTGCAGACTGCAACTGCTGTAGGTCACTTTGTTTCTGTTGGCCAACACCCACCATTAACTCCCCCATTCAACCCCTCTCCCTACACCCCTCCCACCTTTCACTCAGTCCAACCCCTCTCCCCCTGTGGCCCTCCCAATCTCCTACCCCTTTCCATGCCTCCTCTCGCCCTCTTTTTCTCTCTTTCTATCCCCCTGCCTCTAATTTCTCTCTGAGCCCTACTTTATCCCCCTCTCTCTGTCTTCTCCTCTCCTTCCACTCGTTCTCTGTGTGAAGTCGTAGAGGGTGCTGCTCCCCCCTCCCCCCTCTGGCCGCCTGTCCTCATTGTAATGAGCCGGGTCGGGCCCAGGGGCCTGGAAGCAGGGGATTCGCTTGGCCCACCCGGCCCAGCCTGGACAGCTGTCTGGGCAGCCTACACCACTGTTTTCATCCCTCTCAGCAGCAGTCTGTACAGCAGCAAGGCACTGCACTTTTTCCTCGGGGTGAGTGAGAACAACTAGAGGAGAGAGGTCAGAAAAGAGAAGTAAAAACAGAGTCTTGTTTGGTCATTGAGCTGTTTCCATGTATGTGTATGTCTATTACACGCTTGCAGGTGTGTGTTGAGCTGTGTCAAAATGTAACTATGGAGTTATGAGCAGAGTCAGGGAGAGATAACCGTTTGTCAACTAGCTGAATATTTGACAGTTCTGTGTCTGCGGTTGATGTGTTGTTGAAACTAGTGGAAAGTGCCAGTTTCAGTTGGTGTCTTGTATAACCAGTAAACTCCTAGTTGTAATGTTTGTTCCTCTAGCCCTAGCAGGTGTATGGTAGTTTGTACTGTTTGGAGCTGTTGTGTAGATTATCCTGATGCCCATGATATTGTACTTTGTGATTTTAGATACGACAACATCAGCTGTGTCATGCCGTTGTAGTATGCTTTGTCATTTTAACATTTACATTCAAATCATTTAGCAGACGCTCTTATCCAGAGCGACTTACATGAGCAATTAAGGTTAGGTGCCTTGCTCAAGGGCACATCGTCGGCTCGGGGATTCAAACGACAGACCTCTCGGTTACGCTATTAACCGCTAGGCCACCTGCAGCCCTGGTGATGTTAGCTTTGTCAGCCAGCTCCCCCCTCCCGTACCCCCTCTCCCCTCTGCAACTTTTCCTCCCCCTGTTCTGTGTTCTCTCCCCCCTCCCCTCTTTACAGAGCATATTTTCCCTGCCTGTGGCCCACCACACAAACACAGCCTGACACTCTGGGTCACGCTTCATTCCAGGCACAACCCCACCCCCCACTCCCCAACCTGTCTTTCATCCCTCGCTCTCCTCCCCTCTGTTTGCAGCTCCCATTCAACCCAGCATGGCCAGAGCTGAAAGGGGAAATGTGTTTAGTATGCAGTGATGCCACAAGAGGTTTACCCTGGCTAATTACAGTCCAGATCAGATAACAACAACAGTATCAGTAGACTTTGACAATACTGGTTGGTTTGGCCACTGCATTATGTCATTGGGAACTAGGCCTTTGTACAGACATGGTTTTCCCGACGGTGATAGTGTATAGAGAGGGTGGCTGAATGCCAGGAATGGGGCCTGTGCTGTGGAACTGGAGGATAGGATGGTCAGCAGAACTCAATGCTGTCTACCTGTCACTGGGACAGGACGACCTGTTGTAGTGGCTACTGTTTTCCCATTCTTAGGTCTCTGCATGGTTGCCATGGCGCCGGGCTGATCGCTGCTCTTAACATTGTCTCCTGTTGAGGTCAGGGTACCACTCCGGCATAATTGGCCCGGTGCCATTGTCTCAGAACAAAAGCGGCAGACAAATGTGCAAATAAAAGGGTGCAGATTTTCCAAGTAACCCAAAACAACATAACCATCATAAATATTGACAAGCTTTTTTGGTGCTCAGGATGAGTATAAGCTTGAGGAGCCAGGTTCGCCAAATGACTTCAGGTAAGTGACCCATATTGACGATGACTGTAAGAGAGAAGTTGACTCCCTTTCCCCCCTCCCTCCAGCTGAAGCAGATGAAGGAGTTGGAGCAGGAGAAGGACTCTCTGCTGGCCGGTCTGGACGTGGTGGAGCGGGCTAGAGAGTGGTACCAGACTCAGATCCACAACGTCACCGAGAGACAGAGACACGTGGGCCAAAGCAACCACTGCACGGTAATGACTGTTCATTAGGCAACAAACAGACGGAAACAAACTGAAACAGGGAGGGACTACTATTGAGGTTCAATAAGAAACGCTCCTTTTCGTTTTCCGTTGCATGCCCTAATGAACATGACCCAAGGCATGTATACAATTTAGTAGGAATGGATGATACAGTGTATGAATTATCTGAAACTGTCCAGTTCTTACTCTCTTTCTCTCTCCCACCAGGATTTCTTCACAGAATCCCAGAATCAAAGTCACATGAATGTTCTGCTTCCCAAGCTGCAGGAAGTCAACCGTTGCCTTAATGACCTAATTTCCTGCTCTGGAGCGGTGAGTCTTGAAATAAGACACCTTACCTGACTGTGTCTGAGTGTCCTCACTGCTCTAAAAAATGGGGGATGGTTGTCTCATATGAGTGTGTAATTTCTAAGGTCAAATTGAATTCCACGGTAATTGTGAAGGGACTTATTTTCCTCTTACTGGAGTCCTCTCAGTGGCAATAAGATGTTGAGAGGTTGTTCTATGTTTTAGAAAGAGAGTATAGTCAAGCCTAAACACTAGAGTCGTTACTGAAACATGGTAATTCATGGGGAATAATCTTTCTTTCTCTCCCTCTTAGCAGTCTTTCCCATCCTCCAGCTCCCAGCCCACAGTGATCTCCTCCAGCTTCCAGCCTCCTGCCCCCCCACAAGCCATTCAGAGACTAAAGGACCAGAACCGCCTTCTCACTCAGGTGAACTGAACATATCATGTCAATGTACTGTAAATGTACAGATTTCCTGTACACCTCACCACTGTCCCTTTATGATGGTCTGACCTCTACCTATCTCTTCTCCCTGCTGCATTGAAGCTGTATGTAAACTCCTTTAATGCACAATAAAGGCATGTTTAAACTCAAAACTACCTTCTCCCCTGTCCATGTCGCTCGTCCTCCATCCCGGTGCAGGAGGTGACAGATAAGGGTAAGCGCATCACTCAGCTGGAGCAGGAGAAGTCTGCTCTGATCAAACAGCTGTTTGAGGCTCGCGCCCGGAGCACGCACGACAGCAGCACCATGGACTCCACCTTCATCTGAATACAGACACCATAATAGAACCACACTGCTCTATCTGACCCCCCCCCCCCCCCCCCCCCCCAGTCACAACAAGACAACTGTATCAGCTGTACCACTCCTACTGGATTCCACACTCAACTCACCACTTCTGTCATGATGAAAGCACCTTGAACTTTTTTACCCCGCATTGTACCACTCCCTTTGGATCTCCCCAACTGACCACTCCACTTAAAATGGCCTGCACACTAATCTGGGCCGGCCACTCCTTGAGGGGAGGGACCCCGGAGTCAACCCTCCTATGATACAGTCAGCCTCACCCACTGGGCAAAAATCCAGGAACACCACAGTCTTACCACTCCTAACTGGGGCCTTCCCAGGATTCCACTCCCGCTTGATCACTCCAAGGATCTACTGCGATGCACTAGGATCCTACCTTATTGAACCAGCCTTTACGTTTACCCTCCCTCTCATCACAGTATATCCTATGTGATTGGACATCATGGACTACATTTAAAACCGCACAGGATCCATCCCTGCCAATCACCATGACAACAGCTGCTGTACAAAATACATTTGTTGGAGGGACTTCTGGACCGATAGACACACCACACTAAAAATGTAGATTTTTTTTTTAATGTAAAAGTTGATGTGCTGTGATCTACCATTCCAACACAATGTTGTTAACCATTTAATCCAGATACTTTGATCCCGGTCACACTTTGGTACATATTTCTCCCCTTCTATTCCAATACACCCAGTTGTGTACCTCAAACCTTCATTGAAATGGTTGATATGGTGAGAAGCTGAGCTCTCCTGACCTGGAGGACACCATGACTGTGCAGCATCTCATTTATGTCTCTCTAAGTACCCTTTAAGTGACGCACCAGTAAACATAGCCTATTACCCACCATTTTAGAAGCAGAGCAGCATGTAAATGTCACATTTTGTTTCCCTTAAAGTGAATGTATTGAGAGCACCAAAAGGTGACGCATGTCCTACAAGCCAAGGGGATCTAGTAGTGGAGAGGGTAAGAGAGAAGTTTGCACGTAGAAGAGACTTGAAGATGAGAAGGATTGGTATATATTGAATGTGCATTGAGCCCTGGTCCTCAGTGGCAGTGTGACCACTGGAGCAGGACGTGGCTCAGAGAAGAGGGCTGTTGTGTTGGCTAGTGGAATTAAAGTGACTCCTCCTTGGTTAATAGGCCTCTAATGTAATGTAATGCACTGTAATGATTCATGCAAGACTGATTTTATAGTGCCGCTTCTCCTCTGTGGTGTCCTGGAGCCTTTGTGTAAAAAAGAATGAGTGATACCACTTTCTGTTCATCCTGTACTAACATGGTATGTGAGACTTGGTTCCCTGAGAGGTGAACACCAAGCATAGGTACAACTGCTCTTTAATGCTGTACTTCATAATGGTCCCACTAATCCAGGATAATAAACCGCATGGTCAACAGCGGCCGTTCAGTCTTGAACCCCCTTTTTAACTCAGAAAAGGTTTTTTAGTGGCTGTAGATTGCTATGTAACGCCGCTATGTGATGATGTTGCAGTGCAACTCGTATTAGGTACTGTTGTGATGTCTGCATATCAATACTCTCTGCTGTGACTGACTGCCTGTCTTTCTCTCCTGTTTGATTGTATGTCTTTGGTCTCGTTATTATCTTGCTGCACATGAGTATATAAGTGAATGCCACCCTATCCTTTCCGATTTCAATTGAAGTATTCCCACCTGACTGTAAAATAAACACCAAAAGGTGCCAATAAGGTCATACTATCAGCCACCTTTTCATCTATTTTGTGGTGTTTTACCTTGTGATCAATTTAGCCTTGCTTTTTCATTCCTTTGTATTCCAGGGTTGATCCAGATGAGGGTCATCAGTAGTAGGGTGGTTTTAAGATGTTATATTAGCCTCTTGTTGAACAAAGTTGACTTGATTTAGAAAGCAGTCACCTCTATGCAGATGGATGTTATGGGTCAGGATGTTGACTGAACAGCTTTTGGGTGCAGGGTGCCTCCAAGTCGTGTTTTGCATGGCACCGTTGGGAGCTTATAAAGTACGTAGGACCTGTTATATTACTCCTAAATAAACTCTCCAACCTCTTTTCCAGTATAGCAGATATTTAGAAAGTGAAGGAAAATATAAATAATTCTTACTTTGGTTAAAGAAGGTTTATACAGACAGCACACTGGGCAAATATTTCACATTTGGATTAATATTTGATTTGTTGTTGTCAGCAAACATTAATTAAATGTAAAATCAACCAAACAGTAAAACCCTCTTGTTGATTTGTGGTTGAAACCGGTGTTAAATTTAAACCATTTCTGCAACATCAATCAAAGAGCCATATATATGACGCGGTGTTTGTGTTTTGGGGAACAACAATGTGCGGGGTGTCTATGGAAAATTTTTGCATCTTATTAAAACTGTTGATACACAAACGTCTTAATGAGAAAGTGTGTAAGAGGACAGGTATTCGAGGACGTGTGGCTTTGTCTTGAACCAGGCTTCCCTAAAACAGGTGTGACAACGACGTGATTTTGGAGGTATGGCAACGCGGGGCTAGATGGCGGGTAGTAGTGCTCATGTGTGGAGAGAAAGAAGACTGTCTTGTTTATATGGATATAATTACTGATACATTTGCATCTGATACTCTTTCTTCCTCTTCTTTTGTAAAACTCATTTTGTCGGTGGCTGCCTGTAAATAGCACCGTTAAATAATCACACACATATAATTGCGCGTAACTAGTTGACTGTTTTTGTTTCCAATTTGTTCTTTCTGATCAAATAAAAAAGTAACCCGTGCCAAGTTGATGGACAGGTTGAAATGAATCATCTTTGTTTGAGTGTGTTATTGTAAAGATGGATGGACAGAGTGTAACTGACCAGAGACTCCCATGGTAAATGATCTGTGCAACAATGAGAAATATTACCCATGTATCTCTTCCAGACTACTAGAAGCTACATAGTCTATTCTCAGATAGTGATCTTTGTGTCTTCTGTTGAGAGATAATATAATTGGCATTAGGCTTCTCTGACAGATCAATGATTGCCATTGTATTTGATTAGGTGGACAATGCCTCACAGATAACTGTCAGACTAGGAAATGCCCTAGTACGTTCTCACAGTATGACATAATTCATCCAATATTCAATTTGGATTTTATTAGTTAAGATCCAACGGAGAAGATTTTAATAAGTAATATAATTCTGTTTTGCCTGAACATACATCTTAGACTTTATTGGGATTGGTATAATGACTATGTCTTTCAAAAGTTTTAGAAATGGTGAGACTGTGGGGTTTATTCATGAGACATTAGGATGTGACCATTGAGCAAGTTGAGGAAGCTAAACTCCTAGGTATAAGATTGCATGGTCAATTACCATGGTCAAGTCATATTGACAGAGTTGTTGTGAAGATGGGGAGGGGTCTGGCTGTTATAAAATATGCTCTGTGTTTTTTACACAAAAATCAACTGTACTAGTTGTTCAGGCTCTGGTCGTGTCCCATCTTGATCACTATCCAGAACATGTGAAGCAAAGAAAGACCTAGCAAAGTTGCAGCTTGCCCTTCACTGCACATGCAGAACTATCATCAACAACATGCCTGCCAGTCTTTCCTGGTTGAGGCTTGACGGGAAACTAACTGCATCTCTCCTAGTTTTTATGAGAAATATTACTGTGATGAAAATTCCAGATTGTCTGCATAATCAAATAACATTCAGCTTAGACATCCATATGTACCCCATAAGACATGTCACCAGGGGTCTCTTCACAGTCCCCAAGTCCAAAACAAATTCACGGCAACGCACAGTATTATACAGAGCCACGATCACATTGAACTCCCTTCCATCTCCTATTACTCAAGCAAAAGCAAACTTACCTTTAAAAATGTATAAAACAACATCTCATGGCACAAGAGGGACTGTGAAATGACAAACACACGCACACCCAGACACACGTTATTCTTTAGTTGTATTGCTTGTATATCATTGTATTTTAAAATTGTGTGACTGTTCTTGACTATCAGTGTTTTGTTACTTGTGTTTTATGTTTTTGTGTGGACCCCAGGAAGAATAGCTGCTGCTTTGGCAAAACCTAATGGGGATACTAATAAAACCTAATGGGGATCCGAATGAATTTTATTATATATCTAATAACCATAAACAAATGAATCAACTTATGTCATTCACTTTTTTTATTACACTACATTACACCAGCTTCAGAAACAATAAAAACAACAGCAATACAAACAACAAAAATAAACATTCCTAATTAATTGCAATTATTTTAGACTCCACTGATTCCCCTTGAAGCATTAATTCACACTAATTAAATGAGCACCCAAAGCAACAACAGCAAAGCATGTTGAGTCAGAGAACCCAAGGGAAGTTTCCCTCTGCACTTCATCTCTCTCTCTCAGAGACTAACTAAACAGAATGGCAAAACCATCCCATGGGCATCATGACTGACTTCTGCATGGTGGGGATGTGACTTTCACACAAGATACTGTCTGTGGGATAGGAGAAGCATGCAAACAATGTCTGGCATAATGTGCTCTTCAATTATGTGTCACTGTGACTTCAGGTAGTCACTTTTCTCTGAGGTATCCAAGAGAAGGGGATTCACAGTAAGTTAACTGAATGGCATCTCCTTTTAACCTATCAGTTTCATTGCTGGCGTTTTTAGCAAAATTGGTCATCTAATGAAACGTTTCCTGAAACGCATAAGTGAAATGACAAGGAAATGACACGTAACTAAATCAGAATGGTATAATTAAAATGTATATGACATTTGAATTGAGACATTTAAGTGATCTTATGGTTTGATCTTATGTCTGCAGTTGCATGATAAAAACAGAACCGTATCTTGTGGCTGGAGGTGGTGCTCAGAGCCCAGGGCTGAATGTGGCACACATCTGGGAATCTTGCCTTATATGAGCAAAATATGTCCTGTGTGAACATAGCACTAATGTAAACACAACCTTGGATTCAGTCACACAATGAAAGAACCTGGGCTGTGTTTCGACAGATGCTGTGGGGAATTGTAACCATTATAACCAAGATAAAACACTCAAAGTTATACAGATGTGTGTGTGGATAGATTTCAATAACCATGTTTGCCCAAACAAATCAGACAGTAACAAATCAGACATACAAATTAGTAAACAAATAAGGTGACTCCTTCTGGACTGGATCCAGCTGTGTTGATTGACTTTCACTGTATGAGAAGCGTATTCATATATTTTAAAGACAACAAGCAATATCTGATGTCACAGTGAAGTGTCATCTAATTCCAATTTGTAATTGAAAAAGGTTTCCTTCACTTGTGTCGATGTCTTTATTCATCTTCCTTTTTCCTTTCTGTTCCTTCATAGTGGAATGAAAATGAAGAAAGAACACTAAGCTCTGTGATGTGAGAGGTCATCTGAAAGGTCAAACAACCTCTTTGTGAGATCAGTTTCTGACATTCAGAGTATTAGGGATCTTTTTGCCATCTGTACAGAGAACAGACCAAAGACCCCATGTAGGCTGTGTCTCAACAACAGTGGCATACCTCAGTAAAAAAATTAAGATAAAACATTTGTAGTTTTATAGCTAATCTCATTCAACACATTTTGCCATGAGGCTGAGAGACAATGTTGCCGTTTTAAAGCTACACTATATATACAATATACAAAATGAGTGAATTCGGCTATTTCAGCCACACCCGTTGCTGACAGGTGTATAAAATCGAGCATACAGCCATGCAATCTCCATAGACAAACATTGACAGTAAAAATGCCTTACTGAAGAGCTCAGGGACTTTCAATGTGGCACCATCATAGGATGCCACCTTTCCAACAAGTCAGTTTGTCAAATGTCTGCCCTGCTTGAGCTGCCCCGGTCAAATGTAAGTGCTGTTATTGTGAAGTGAAGTTGTGTCCATGTGCTTTTCTAATGACCGTTTCTGTGCTCATGTAAGTGACTGACTGAAGGAATCCTCACTATCAGTAGCTGCAATGTGGTACGCCTTGACCTTTGTTTTGAGAACAAAAGACGTCTCAGTTTCAAGGTCTCAGCTTGGAGAGAAGAAGCCTTGTGAGCTATTGGTCTGTCAAATGTTATGAACCAGTATTGGTCGGTCACATGAATTAAACAAAAACGGTAATGATGAATTCATTATGCTAAATCATGCAAATATAACTCGTCTTATATACGGCTGTACACAGACAACTGCTGGGACTGCCCCAGCAGAGCTCCTGATTGACATGTGTACTATGGTGCATTGAGTTGGTTGGAACCACTCCAGCGCGCTAATAATAAAAGGATGATTTATTTAAGATTGACTTTGAGTGCCCCTGGTGGTAATTTCCACGACGTGTGTAAGAATTTCCACAACACAACAACAGCTCAGCCGCAAAGTGGTAGGCCACACAAGCTCAGAGAAGCATAATCAACATGACACTGAATCAAGGTTGAGACAAGCAGTTTCTTAACCTTGATGTTAAAATATCTAGTGCTACACTATAAAAAACATATATATTTGTTCGCCATTTTAGATTTTAGGTCTCCAGTAAGGGATTGATCTAGGGACACACCAAGATAAGTTACACTTGTTTTAGATTCAATCTCCTTGCCGGCACAGTTTACTTTTATCTTGTCAGCATATATCCTAGGAAACAAAGAGAATACATACTGCATGTTTACTTTGCATATACTCTACATTACAGGCATCTGCAAACAGGTGTCATGGCAAGTTTCAGTCCTTATTATGTGCACATTAACTAAAACGGAATGCACTCCCAGTTTACGTTTAAACAGTGTCCCATATTAAAAACATGTGGCAAGAGGAATTATTCAATATCAGACAACTCTATTCTGGAAACAAGTAAGCAGATGTATTTCTTAAGACAGATGTTAAGTCATGTTGAAGTTCAGTGACTAGAGGAAAAGGAAGATGCTAACAGGATATGTTTTATTACAAAGCATGATCAATGTCATGATATGTCAAAGTATTCAACTAGCTGTTAGAGATGTTGTGCCAAATCTGACTGTTTTATTCTTTGTTTGTCTAGATATAGAGTCCTCCTTGCCCTGTTGTCTGGTGTCCACTGAGTCTCCAACTAGTCCAGTCATCATGGAGGGGTGCTTCAAGTCATCCTTGTTCTACATCAACTCGTCCTTGCTCTTAAATCTCTCACAAACCATTAAACTCCGGCATAGGGGACAAGAGTGTGTATGGGCAGTCTGAAGACATGCCAGCTGTACTCCTCTTCTACCTGGCGCTGCAGTTCATCAACATGTTCCTGGGGATCGCAGCCAACGTTATGGTGCTGTGGCCCTGCACAAGAACGGCTCTACCACCTCAGACATCTTCGTAATGCACCTTGCCATCCTGGACGCCTTCTTCCACCTCACCCCCACTCGGGAGGTTGCCAATATCGTCTACCGGACCACCAGCAGCACCTGATACGTGCTGCGCTACTTCTACGGCGTCAAGGACTTCTTCTCCTGCGTCTGTCTGGATCGCTACATGGCCGTGCTCCACCCGATCACCTTCACAGAGCTCAAGGAGTGCCGCCACCGGGCTCTTCACGCTGGCCTATGCTACCGCCAAGTGCGTGGGCAACATCATGAACTTTGAGAAGGTCTTCACATTCAAGATCCTGGCGGCATTTGCCTTCATGGTATTCCGTAACGTCGCCATCCTGTGCGCCCTGAGGCAGTTTGGGCCGGGCCGCGACGAGATGCACCCCGTCAAGAAAAGAGCCTTTAACATGGTCATTATCATCTTAGCAATCATTGTTTTTAACTACTTCCCTCCCGTGGCTCTGTTCCCATTCCAGCACTACTTCTCCCTGGATGTATTCCGCTGCTACATCCACCACATTGTCTTTGGCTTCAGGAACATCAGCAGCAGCATCCAGCCTGTGCTTTACCTGTTCAAAGAGAATATACTACCACAGAAACCTGGCTCCTGCTGTACCGGAAATACAGTCAACTCAGGATGATTCCTCAACACACATACTGTACAGGTAGTTGTCTGGTTATTAGGGTGTGAATTTGTTTTGGTCTAAAACTGACTGAATGTAAGGTACTGATGAAGACACAAGATGTAGGTAGACTGCCAGTAGCACATCTCTCAGATTTAAGGTGAAACAACATTTGCATTTAAAAAATATATATATTTACTTACTTCATACTGTATGTCATATACGGGGATGGAAATGCCTTTGAGGAAATAGACCTGTCAAGCAAATAAATGCAATAAAATGTTGACCATACTCTGTTATTTTGATATGTAGGCTAATGTCTTTGTATGCCAATGTCTTTGCATATGTTATTGCTGTTGTATCAAAGCTATTTAATAAAAAGTGAACACATACTATACTATGTCTGAGTGGATTATGCTTTTGCTTGTGTCTGTATACCAACTGATTTGAATGCTGGTGTCAGAATGAAAAAAATGTAAATATAACATTGTAGAAAGAAACACATATTTGAACCCTAGTTGCTAGTGGGGGTGGATGGAGACATGTTGGCTGGGTGAATGGAATGGAAAGCTATGAACGATCTGAGACAAGAAGGGCCATCTATGCCATCAAACGGAACATAAAATTCGACATACCAATTAGGATCTGGCTTAAAATACTTCACTCAGTTATAGAACCCATTGCCCTTTATGGTTGTGAGGTCTGGGGTCCACTCACCAACCAAGAATTCACAAAATGGGACAAACACCAAATTGAGACTCTGAATGCAGAATTCTGCAAAAAATATCCCGTGTACAACGTAAAACACCAAATCATGCATGCAGAGCAGAATTAGGCCAATACCCGCTAATTATCAAAATCCAGAAAAGAGACGTTAAATTTACAACCACCTAAAAGGAAGCGATTCCCAAACCTTCCATAACAAAGCCATCACCTACATAGAGATGAACCTGGAGAAGAGTCCCCTAAGCAAGCTGGTCCTGGGCTCTGTTCACAAACACAAACAGACCCCACAGAGCCCTAGGACAGCAACACAATTAACAAGACACAACCAAATCATAAGAAAACAAAAATATAATTACTTGACACACTGGAAAGAATTAACAATAAACTGCGCAAACTAGAATGCTATTTGGCCCTAAACAGAGAGCACACAGTGGAGGAATACCTGACCACAGTGACTGACCCAAAATGAAGGAGCATAGCCTTGCTATTGAGAAAGGTCGTCATAGGCAGACCTGGCTCTCAAGAGAAGACAGGGTATGTGCACACTGCCCACAAAATGAGGTGGAAACTGAGCTGCACTTCCTAACCTCCTGCCAAATGTATGACCATATTAGAGGCACATATTTCCCTCAGATTACACAGATCCACAAAGAATTCTAAAAAACAAATACAATTTTGATAAACTCCCATATTTATTGGGTGAAATACCAGTGTGCTCCTTGTCCCAGAACCACCCAGAATGCCCCGCGCGGCCCATTGACATAGCATGGACGTTTCCCATCTCCGCAAAAGTATATATGCAGTTGCGAATGTTAGACTCCACATCGATCTGCAGGTTGAACATGGTGAGATTGTAGACTCCTACATTGATAGTGCAATTTGTTCAGGCGATTTTACAGCTAACTACCTACTTTACAAGCTGATATTGTCTTTGGTATTACTGTGTAGCTACGTTTGCTAAATCGCCAATAGAGAGAGCATTGCGGATTTCGTAGTCGACTTGAGCTGCAACAGACTTCCGCACCAATTTTCCATGTTGCTACCAACCTTATAACATCAAATTGAAACATTTGTTCATAAAAATATTGTTCACACAGTGTTATTTAACACTGTAAATGAAAATAATGCATGGTTTTGGGTGGATTATTCCTTTAATTACACTTTGAATAATAAATAGTTTTCAAAGTTTGGCATCATTCTTACCAAAAGAATGCAATATTCTAGTGAAACGTGTTGATTTGTTTAAACCATTCATTGTGAAAACAAACAGCATGTTCATAGATTAAATGAACTAGCTTGTCTCTAGGTAAAAGCCATTGCAACCAATTTGGGTGAATTTCATTATTTACACCTTGTACAAACTAAAATGCATGACATTCTTTTTAAGAAAATCTACATTTTCTTCGAGAATATGACTTAAAAGCTATGTACAGTGTTAGGAAACAACATTACCACTATATACATAGAAAGGCTCTACCACAAATGACAATTATTACCATAGTTTAATACTGGCAAAGACTAGCTCTAGGGCGACATCCACTAAAAGCAGTTTGCTGTCCTACTACTTGGGACAAATCTAAACTTAAGTTCTCATGAAATTCAGCATACATCAACATTAAATATCCATATATATTGCACTGTAACACATACAGTAACATGACAGTCTTAGTCCTCAATCTTTATTTCCAGGTTATGGGGAACATCAGTCCCACTGGTACTGCCCTCAATCTCCTCAGTCCTCATCTCCTCATCTCCATGAGTCTTCTGGTGCTTTTTGAGGGATGACTGGTCGGTGTAGGTCTTCCCACACTGGTCACAAGGGTAGACCTTCTCCTTGGTGTGGACCTGCTCGTGTCTCTTCAGATGGCCAGACCTACTGAAGCTCTTCCCACAGAAAGAGCAACTGTACAATTTCTCCCCGGTATGAGTCCTCAGGTGCAACTTGAGGCTGCTCGCCACGCTGAAGCTTTTCCCACACTCTGAGCACGTGTATGGTTTCTCTCCTGTGTGCATCCGCTTGTGTATGGTGAGGTGGCCTGCCTGGCTGAAGGTCTTCTCACACAGGTCACAGTGGTACGGCCTCTCCCCTGTATGAATCCTGTAATGTGTTTTGAGGTCCCCCATACCATTGAACCTCTTGCCACACTGTACACAGCAGTAAGGCTTTTCCCCAGTGTGTATTCTCTGATGTATTCGCAGGTTACCTGCGTTGCTAAATGTTTTGGCACACACAGTGCAACTGTATGGCCTCTCTCCTGTGTGAGTTCGTAAGTGGACTTTAAGCTGGTTGTGTTCACTGAAGCGCTTCCCACAATGTGGGCAGCAGTACGGTCTCTCTCCCGTATGAACACGCTTGTGTATTCTGAGCTGGCCCGGGTGACCGTAGTTCTTCCCACAGAGGTTGCAGCTGAACGGTCTCTCTCCTGTGTGAGTGCGCTTGTGGGACTTGAGCAGGTCTGCCCGGCCAAAGCGCTTGCCGCAGTAGTTGCAGCAGTGGGCCTTCTCGCCACTATGATTCCTCAGGTGAATGTTGAGGGAGCTCACTCGTCTAAATGTCTTCTCACACTGGGTGCAGTTGTAGAAGCCTTGTGTGTTTTTAGAGGGCTCTGTAGCGTGAGAGTTCAGAGTGGGTAAAATGTCCTCCCCTGTCGTCCCAGCAGGATCAGTTCCCATGTCAGGGTAGTATGTCAAGAAAGGATCTTCTTCTGGCTCAGACTCTCCAGTATCATTGTGACACAGCCTTCCCTCCGATTCAATAAAATGGCCACCCTCATCGTCTCCCATCTCCATGTGAATGTCAGACACTATGGTGACTTTGACATCACTGTCGCTGGAGTCCACATCTGTGTCCAGTGGTGACTGAAAATGTTCATCATACTCTTCAGGAATGATATAGCTCAACTCAGCACTCTCCATCTTAATTTGCTTAGATGCCAGGTTGAGAGGAGATGGGGGTTTTGAGAGGTCTATAGCATAGTCATCCTCCATATCAGGTTCTGTCTTTATGTTTTTGAAAATTAGGGTGGAAACCGCAGTGTCTGGGATGTTTTTGAGGCATTCTGGTTCCTGCTGAGCTGCTGGATCCATAATGGAGACAGACCCTCTGCTCTGAGGCATCTTGCCCTTGTGTTGTCTCATGGAGCTCCTCCTCTCATCACCCTGTGTTTTGATTGGCTTATGGGATTGGCCGACAGATGAATGGCTGGAACATGTCTTCCTTGACGAGTCAGGGAGGTGAACGACGTCCTGGTTACTTCCAGGGTCTGGGCAACAACAAATACATGTTAAAAGTAAAAAATGTCCAACAAAGTCAGGGGATTACTATCTACTACAAGTTCCTAAATTGAAAGCTAGTTTGAAAGTACCACTGACAACAACTGTTGTCCATGGTTACAATGGGTGTTTGAAAAGGGACATGTAAAACATGCAACAGAGAGGGGTCAGCTAGGCTCGGTGGCCATCTTGGCAGCATGTACCTCAAGATGGAACAACAAAGGACAGCTGCAACTAACGATAGCTGCACTGGCGATTATTATTTTGAAGCCAACTGCATTGTGTACGTACCCTTTACGATCGAATCCTTATTGTCTTGTTCGTGCAGCCTTCGTTTAAGATCCTCATTCTCACTTTCAATTCTTTGTATTTTGCCCTTGTACTCAGACAACGTTTGGTCCACTGACTCCAATATGTCACTTACTGTGGCTTTAAAAATCTCGTTCAGAGACGACTCCAAAAACACTTTTAAGTCTTTTGACTTTGCCATAATCTGCAAATAAATAGCATACAAATAAAATATTAAAACCTAAACTATCTTACGAGGTGGGTGTGGACGAGGTTGCTGCCGTGTCCGGAACAAAGCAGTAATCGTCGCGTGAAAGTGACGTGCCATCCCGTCAATGTGTCGTTCTCTCCCTAGTGCCTCTCCCTCTTTTACCGCCTCCGCAGTTAAGGAGTACGCATTGCATGTGTGTTACCGGTCGATTCAAGTGTAGTAGGCAACCAACCACCTGGCAGGTAAATTTATATGTTTAATGTTATATATGTGATACATTTAGTGCATTCTTTAGAGGGCGGCTTGTAGTAGCTTGTTTGTTGACTTGACACGTGTTTACAGTTCAAGAAGCATAGACCCAAGTCATACTTGTCACAACAACTAGCCCTGGCTACAAGCGGCGCGTCGTATGGGGCTTAACAACAACATAATTCATCAAGTCGACACATGCAAAATGGTTCTGTTTATCTTTTTTGTTATTTTGAGGTTTACATGGAACAATCCGTAGAAAAACACAGGGGGAATATGGTCCACTGGGACTCAAAAGTATTTGCTTCAAAGCATGCCTACAGTAGTGCCCTGAGGCTCGACCAGTCCACTCCCTTGTGTCAGTCAAGACTTGCAGGAATGAAGTTGATCCACTCCCCTGACCTGTGGCTGTATGAGTGACAGAGTTATATTAAGCTGGCCCGGTTGGACCGGGCGTGACCGGTGAGGGAGGAGCGCCAAGCTCAAATCAAACAGCCATCTGCAGCGCTTGGTTATGTTGTCAACAAGACAGCATGATCCATCGTTCAGAAACATACATATATTTTCCATAAAATGTATGTTCACATTTTCAAACTAGTTTTCATTGGGAAGGCAGCTTAAGCTTTAAAAAACACAAACACAGAATCCTACTCATTCGTCCACCTTTTGTTTTGAGTCGACACCGCTGTCGGTCAGAACGAGGCAGCTGGCTCATGCCCGGGAGCAGCACGGTTCCAAAACGAATCCAATCAGTTTTTACCCAGTGCAAACTATGCCTACCCGGGCCAGCATTATAGAATCCCCCCAATGTATGCTTGTGCGCATCTGTGCCTTTAGGCTGTGGGCGGGCCCAATGCTCTCAGGTGTCTTTTTGCTATTTCGCTCCCTGCCAATCACAATGTGGCTTTTCTTTCTTTTTGTTGCCTCTTTCCCTGTTTTTGCAAGGCATATCCATGTTGCAGATGAGCAGAGGGAGGCGGAAGTCTGGGATCTGTTGCCTGGAGATGAGGTATCTCTCACAGAGGGGGAGTGGACTAGGACTTTCGACTTGCATGCATCCTCTGTGACACCCCAGGCTAGCGCTGTGTAAGTGAGAGAGGCTAGAAAACTTGTCATCTGAGGGATTACACCTTGTGCACTAAGCTGTCTGTCTACATGGCAATAAAGAGGTTTTTCCCCCCAGACTGACTTAAAGCCTTACTAACTGACTGGTCATATGATACCCCCTGAGAAGGCTTTAAAGGGTAAGTCCAAATCAACGTTTACTAAGAAAATGGCAAGTGTTACTCTCTGAAAGTAGTTTGTGTTTGAGTTTTTAATGATCTCAGGCATGTTATTAGTTTGCTGACAGCAGTAGTGTTTATTATCTGGTGTTTCCGCACATGAATAATATATATTAACCTTGTTATCCTGTTGGTATTGATGGTTTCATTCAAGTTTGTGGTTTGATTTCTCCATAGTTGTACTTGTCATGTGGGTGTGGGTGTGTGTTGTTGACGAGTCAATGTGGTTACAGTCAGTTTGGCATCTCACTCTGATAGACTGCCTCAACAGCTAGAGAGTCCAATGCATAGTGCCTGTCAATACAATGGTCCACTGGTAGGGGATGATCCACATAATCACTGGGACATCCACAAGTTAATGTAATGGTTCATCAGCTGCACTAAACCTTTGCCATTGCCTTGTCCCTGTTTATTAGACCTTCATTTCCTGAATTTGGTTAAAATACGCTCAACAAAAATATAAATGTAACATGCAACATTTTCAAAGATTTTACTGTGTTACAGTTCATATAAGGAAGTCAGTAAATTAAAATAAATAAATTAGGCCCTAATCTATGGATTTCACATGACTGGGAATACATATATGCATCTGTTGGTCATAGATACCTTAAAAAAATGGGACTCACAATGGGGCCTCAGGATCTCATCACGGTATTTCTGTGCATTCAAATTGACATTGATAAAATGCAATTGTGTTCATTGTCTGTAGTTTATGCCTGCCCATACCATAACCCACCACCACCATGTGTCACTCTGTTCACAACGTTGACATCAGCAAACCGCGTGCCCACATGATTCCATACACGTGGTCTTTGGTTGGAGGTACTGCCAAATTCTCTAAAATTATGTTGGAGGTGGCTTATGGTAGAGAAATTAACATTCAATTTTCTGGCAACATCTCTGGTGGACATTCCTGCAGTCAGCATGCCAATTGCACCCTCCCTGAAAACTTGAGACATCTGTGGCATTGTTTTGTGTGACGAGACGGCACATTTTAGAGTGGCCTTTTATTGCCCCCAGCACAAGGTGCACCTGTGTAATGATCATGCTGTTTAATCAGCTTCTTGATATGCCACACCTGTCAGGTGGATGGATGATCTTGGCAAAGGAGAAATGCTCACTAACAGGGATGTAAACAAATTCGTGCACAAAATGTGAGAGAAATGTGTTTTTTGTGCATATGGCACATTTCTGATATATTTTATTTCAGCTCATCAAGCATGGGACCAACACTTTACATGTTGCGTTTCATATTTTTGTTCAGTGTAGTAATGCTGGTAATTTAAAGGACACAACTGAAATCTGTGTCTTATTAACTGTAAGAACCTGAAGACTTAATCACCAGCAACATTCAAATCCAAGGTCAGAGATTATCGTTGTTATTACACCAAACAATAGATAGGCCAATATTGTGCCTGCATAAAGGGAACAATGTTCCTCTAATTAGATAACTGTAACCTATGACCTGAATACCTTCAAATATTATACCTAAAGAAAGATGATGACTGTTATCCAGACTCCAATGTAAGAGTAATCTAGTTTGTACAACACACACATGGACCTTTATACAATCTCAGAGATCTGAAAATCACATTCACACAGATTCAATGAGGAAGTATGGGGTGCAAAAATAAAGTATTTATCTATCATTGTAAGTTTATACCGTTCTTTACTGTTTTTAAGTGGAGCGCCAGCCTAGCACCCTAACAGGAAATGAGAAGTGAGCACCCACACAGGAAGTGTGGCCAAGCACTGTCCCGGATGTTGGTTATGTGATGTGAGTAGACTATTGACAAAAAGGCTGAGAGACTGAAAGAGAGAAATGGAGTGAAAGTTTAAATAGAGGGAATAGGAGGTATATGAACCCTTTTCCATGTCATCCTTCTTTTTATGACAGTGCAATTCTGAAGACTAGAGGCTTAGTATGAGGCTTCACATGAATTGTTACAAAAATGCTGTGTTTATATCAGGTAGTGTCCTTGATATGGATCAACAACATACTACTGTATATCTTCACTGATATCCTCAGGGTCGGTCCATGGACCATGACCTATACATGTACATCATGGTAGCTCAAGTTGATGGTTAGCAGTAGACATGAATATTTAGGATACAGTGAAACCACTCACACCCCCACCATCTGGCTTTCACTCTCTATTTCTCTCCATCTATGCTCTCCAACTTCTCTCTCTTTCTGTAAAGGCTGCTCTTCTGTGGTCAGGAAGTAAATGCGCCTCTGTAATGTTTCAGCAAAAGTCATTGCAAAGCACATCCGCTGTGCCACGCCAAAAGAGAGAGAAGTAAACAGGGTTTATAAAACAACCTCTTCCTTAAAATATATTAACTGGATAGTGTTTGGTATACAGAAGTGAATGGTGAGTGTTGGCTTACATTTTAATATGTTTAAGAGACACTGTTTGTCATTGAACTGTGCCTATTCGTGTATGATGTGTGAGAGTGACATGATTTACCGCTGGTCTAAATTTTAGGATGTTGGCTTTCTGTCAATTGAAAGAGTGTTAATCTCACACCCTAGTCCATTTTTTTATTTTTTATAATACAATTTACAAATTTAAATTTCACACTGTAATATTCTTGATATATGAGTCAGGTAGCCAGTGTTGGGGAGTAGATTTTAGCCTGCAGAGTAGTATTTCCTCCTGGATTTACTGTAACTGTTTAGATTGGATTTCATTTGGCAGATGGCTCAGTTTACCACATATGTTTATTTATAAACAAGTGCCAGAATGATTGATCTCCTCAATGTGTACTTAAAGAGAACCTGTCTTTAGCTAAACATATTGTCTTACTGATTTATTTTCATTTGAACATTAGCCCTTTACAAACACTACTTGTTTAACATTACTGTGGGAATTTATGAGCGAGTCACTAGTTAGTTTGAATGGATGTATGTATGTTTTGCCATATTTTATTATACATGAATGTTCTTGCTTTACGGGCCTCGTGCACATAACTAGGGCAGCACCGGAAGCTAACCAACCACATGAGTCAACCATGACAGCATCACTTTGACCTAATTCCAAGATGGATGCCCTGCCCAGCACAGAGGAAGGAACAAGACTAAACTAAGTTGAGACATATCGCTCTGCTTAGGACTGAGTGAAGAGAGAGGTTATGGAGGGGTCTAGGGTGCGCTCTCCTCTCCCAGACCTCAGGGAGCCAGACAGCCAGACATGGCCCAATATGGATCTCCCACTACAGAGCAGGCCACTGGAGGAGGCTATTGGGTGGAGAGAGATGGAGGAGCAAGTGAACCAGATGGACAGGGAGGAAGAGGATAACTCTCATCAGACTGGAAGGACTGAGGAGCCAGAGGAGCACTGGGATTCCATGACTTTACCTGTGTACCCCATGATCCATCCCAGTGTCCCTCTGTCCTTTGCCACGGTGCAGTGGGACATAACCGACCCCTCCCCTGACATGCCCTACCCCATGACTGACAACAGCTCAGCCGATGAGCTGGACTCCAGTGGAGCGGCCAGTCTGGACTGGACTGTGAGTCCCCTGTCCCACCACCACCAGCAGCAGCAACATCAAACCTGTGTGACAGGAATCAACATAGAGCTGTCTGTCCAGGAGAAGACACATAATCACAACGGACCGGAGCAACAGCTGCCTTTGGACACAGACCAGAGTGAAAGCTCCCCTCGGGTACGTCAGGCAGAAAGGAAAGGATTGTGGTTATGTGTCTGTTGTCATTTGAGATTATGTTGCTGTGTGTTTGTGTGCATTTGTGGACCTTTATTTCCTGTGTGCATGTGTGTGTTTGTCTGTGAAAGTACAAGAGAAAGAGAGTATTTAGGATGAGAAATAGCTCTACCTCTGTCTATTCATAGATTATATACCAGCATTTAGGTTTCAGTCGTAGGTTGAGATGAGGTGGATGGAATATACCGTTATACAGTACCAGTCAAACGTTTGGACACACTTAATCATTCAAGGGTTTTTCTTTATTTTTACTATTTTCTACATTGTAGAATAATAGTGAAGACATCAAAACTATGAAATAACACATATGGAATCACGTAGTAACCAGAAAAGTGTTAAACATATCAAAACATATTTTAGATTCTTCAAAGTAGCCACCGTTTGCCTTGATGACAGCTTTGCACACTCTTGGTATTCTCTCAACCAGCTTCATGAGGTAGTCACTGGAATGCGTTTCAATTAACAGGTGTGCCTTGTTAAAAGTTCATTTGTGGAATTTCTTTCCTTAATGCATTCGAGCCAATCAGTTGTGCTGTGACAAGGTAGGGGTGGTATACAGAAGATAGCCCTATTTGGTAAAAGACCAAGTCCATATTATGGCAAGAACAGCTTTAAGACAAGAAGCTCAGTCAATCCAGAAAATTTCAGTCGCAAAACCATCAAGCACTATGATGAAACTGGCTTTCATGAGGACCACCACAGGAAAGGAAGACCCAGAGTTACCTCTGCTGCGGAGGATACGTTCATTAGAGTTACCAGCATCAGAAATTGCAGCCCAAATAAATGCTGCACAGAGTTCAAGTAACAGACACATCTCAACATCAACTGTTCAGAGGAGTCTGCGTGAATCAGGCCTTCATGGTCGAATTGCTGCAAAGAAACCACTACTAAAGGACACCAATAAGAAGAAGAGACTTGCTTTGGCCAAGAAACACGAGCAATGGACATTAGACCGATGGAAATCTGTCCTTTGGTCTGATGAGTCCAAATTTGAGATTTTTGGTTACAATCGCAGAGTCTTTGTGAGACGCAGAGTAGGTGAATGGATCATCTCCGCATGTGTGGTTCCCACCGTAAAGCATGTAGGTGTGATGGTGTGGGGGTGCTTTGCTGGTGACAATGTCAGTGATTTGTTTAGAATTCAAGGCACACTTAACCAGCATGGCTACCACAGCATTCTACAGCAATACGCCATCCCATCTAGTTTGAGCTTAGTGGGACTGTCATTTGTTATTTAACAGGACAATGACCCAAAACACACATCTAGGCTGTGTAAGGGCTATTTGACCAAGAAGGAGAGTGATGGAGTGCTGCATCAGATGACCTGGCCTCCACAATCACCTGACCTCAACCCAATTGAGATGGTTTGGGATGAGTTGGACCGCAGAGTGAAGGAAAAGCAACCAACAAGTGCTCAGCATATGTGGGAACTCCTTCAAGGCTGTTGGAAAAGCATTCCAGGTGAAGCGGGTTGAGAGAATGCCAAGAGTGTGCAACGCTGTCATCAAGGCAAAGCGTGGCTACTTTGAAGACTCTAAAATATATATAATATATACATTTCTTTTGGTTACTACATGTTTCCATATGTGCTATTTCATAGTTGTGATGTCTTCACTATTATTCTACAAAGTAGAAAATAGTAAAAATAAAGAAAAACCCTTGAATGAGTAAGTGTGTCCTAGCTTTTGACTGGTACTGTACATATCAGTCATCTGAGAGCCAGGTCCCTTCTGTCTGAGTGCTGATCATCCCACCTCTTTATCAATCACAAGTTTTCCCCAGCTCGATGTTTATTGTTGACAGCTGCTTTTGCAATTCCAGGCATGTGATACACCAAGGCCATATGTGGAGGAGCATGCAGCACACACACAGGAAGTGGAGGCTTCAGCACAAGAGCTATTTGAGGACCATGGTGAGTGCAGACCGAAGTCATTTTCGCAAATGCACCATGGGCATACTCTAAGATTTTATTTTAACAGGTGTAGACATATTCTGATAGTTGCTACCCCTTCAAATGCATTTGACCTCTCACCTCTCACTTTGACTTGATCATATAGTATGTAGAGTGCATAGGATGTTGGTGGCACCTTAATTGGGGAAAACAGGCTCGTTCTAATGACTGGAGTTGAAAAGTGGAATGGTAACAATTACATCAAACACCTGGTTTCCAGGTGGTTGATGCCATTCTATTTGCTCCCTTTCGGCCATTATTTTGAGCCGTTCTCCCCTCAAAAGCCTCCTGTGATATTGACTTGGTCAATATTAACATGGGTATCTGTGTGTTTAGACTCTCTTTCAGGGAGATGTCCATGGCCAGAGGAAGGGATAGGACAGTCTGTGACAGAGGAGACTATCACACCCTCTGACATAGATCCTAGCTCTGTACACACAGGAGAGTCCGAGACTAGGCCGGATAGTGAGAGTTTAGGCTCTGTGCCGGGAGAGAAACAGGAACTAGTCCTGACTATACAGATCAACCCAGAGCAAGGATCCAGCTCTACGGACTATGAGGAGAAGGAGGAGGAGCAGACTGTGACTAATTTATCTTATAATGGAGATTGTGACGAGCAGACAGAACAGATAGGACAGTCAGAGGGGAGGGAACAGTCGAACAGTGAGGAGGAATCGGAGATGATAGAACTCTTAGAGCACCTGCTTGAGCCAGCTGAACAGAAAGAACAGTCAATACTCTCAGAGAAGTCTGAACACAGTGGGCAGTCAGAGCCTAACCACACAGAGCAGAGTGAATACGGGAACAATACCGAGACAACAGAGCAGCCAGAAGACTCTGAGAAACTTCTAGAGTCCGACCAGGTAGAGCATTCAAATCAGTCAGGGGAGGAAGAACAACAAACTGAAGAGGCCCATTTACAACATGCAGAACAGTCAGAAGTGACAGACCAGTCAGAACAATCAAAAGAATCAGAGCAGACGCAACAGCCAGAACAGACAGAATGTTTAGAATCAAAACAGACACAACATTCTGAGCAAACTATGCACTCAGAGCAGACATACTTTTCAGTGCAGGCAGAACCACAAACAGAACCATCACAGCAGACGGAACACTCTGAAGATTCTGAGCAGTCAAAACAATCAGGGGAGATGGAGCAGACGGAGCAGTCCGAGCAGACGGAGCAGACGGAACAGTCAGAGCAGACGGAGCAGTCCGAGCAGACAGACAACAAACCAATACATTCAAAGCAGTTAGAAGAATTACTTTTCCTTTGCACAGAGGAGCTTGAACAGACAGAACAGTCAGACCAGACAGAAGACCAGAAACACTCAGGGGCTGAACAGCCAGCGCAGACTGCACTGACTGAGTCGACAGAAGAGCTTGAGCAGACAGAGCAGGTAGAACAATTGGAACAGAAAGTTTGTACAGAGGATTCATGTTTGCCGCCCAAGGAAGGAAGTGGAGAGCAACTGGAGTCTCAGGTACAGCAGACAGAGGTCTCAGAACCAGTGGTGGTCCATATGAATGGTGGAGGTTTGGACAGGGAGAGGGCTTGCAGGCTGGCTGAAAGACTCTACAGGCTGGACGGGATCTACAAGACAGATGTGGTCAAACACCTGGACAAAGAGTAAGACCAAAGGCTGCAAAACATGGAGTGGCCAAACGTTACATTACATAGGTCTTATGCAGTAGTAACTATCAGGGTAATGATCCATGCTAGTAAGTACTTTCTGAGTTTTTTTTCTCATAATGTGTCACCTTGAATCATGAACTTGACCTGTCTTCCTGTCTTTGTCTCCCGGCCCCTCTCTAATTCAGCAATGACTTTAGCCGAGCCGTTGGTGAGGAGTACCTGAAGTTCTTTGACTTCACCGGTCAGAGTCTGGACCAAGGCCTGAGGTAAGTCCTTCACACTTTCTAATTAGATTTTTCCTAGTTCCCTATAATAGTAACAAGTAATGGTCTCAAATTAGCATCTTCCATCTGTAAATGATCTTATATTTCCTCTATTTTGCCCTCCTCTCTCAGGTCTTTCCTGAGGGTGGTGGTGCTTATCGGTGAGACCCAGGAAAGAGAGCGGGTGCTGCAGCATTTCTCCTGTCGATTCCAGCAATGCAACCCTCACACCTTCTCCTCTTCCGGAGAAGTACTCACACTCACCTGTTCTGTGATGCTCCTGAACTCTGATCTGCATGGACAGGTGAGTCCCCACTGCACTGCAAACGTGTAGGTATTTAGGGTTTTGAATGTATACACAGTTAAACCAGGGGAGAACCATCCTCCTTAGTGAATTTCAGAAAAATTAAAAGAGTGAAACAAAACAAAGTTATCCTTTTTAGATAAAACTATACTAAATATTTTCAAGTCACCAAATATTTGATTAAAATACACAGTTTTGCAATAAAAGTCTACCGTAGCCTCAACAGCACTCTCTAGGGTAGCACCATGGTGTAGCCGGAGGACAGCTAGTTTCCATCCTCCTCTGGGTACATTGACTTCAATACAAAACCCATGGTTCTCATCCCCTTCCATAGACTTACACAGTTATGACAACTTCCGGAGGACATCCTCCAACCTATCAGAGCTCTTGCTGTATGAACTGACATGTTTTCAACTCAATCAAAGGATCAGAGAATTAATCTAGTATTGAAAGCATAAGCTACAGCTAGCTAGCACTGCAGTGCATAACATGTGGTGAGTAGTTGACTCAAAGAGAGAGAAAGACAATAGTTAAACAGTTTTGAACAAATTAATTTCTTTAAAAATGGAGAAGCAAAAGAGAGCGAGAGCTAGCTATATTTCATTGTCTTTTTTTTAACTTACCTATCTAGCGAATTCAGCTAGCTAGTTTAGCCTACTCAAACTCCTGGCTCAAACAGAGAGGGATGCTATGTTAGCTGGCAATGGCTATCCAACACTGTAACCTTTCTAAGTCAAGGTACGCTTTTGGTTTGATTTATTCCCAACGGGGCCCACCTGTGTAACTGCTAAACTGCTTGCTGTACCCTGTACTGCAAGATTGTAGCGGGTTTATTGAGAGTTAGTCAATATAGCTAAGTATTTTAACTATGTCGTTAGCCTACATCGTTATCACCATATTAGCTATGTGTAGAGGTTATGGTATGACGTTTTGTTTTGGAAAGGTTTTTTTGCTTGGTCAGCTACTGTATTGTGCACTGAAGTTGAAAGGAAAATGTGAGAGGAGGAGAGCGTGTAGATGCGAGAAGGAATTATACAATGAGCAAATGATCATGCTGTTGGTATGTGGCTTCTATGTGGCTACTATGAATTGAACTGTTTGTGGTGATCAAGGGCTTATCTATTCGGCCGATTCTGTTGAAATACATTTCTTAAACGGAAGAAAACGGAATGAAACGGAGTTAAACATACCTGAATTTGGCCAATAGAAACTCTCGTTTGCGACTGTTGGACTACTGATTACACCTTAGATCAGCTAGATGCAGGCAAGAGTGTGCAAGGAAGTATTGAATGTGTCACGGTCTATCACCTTGATTACTGAATAATGTCTCTAGACCTGTGCACCTACGTTGTAAACTTTAATTTGTTGTCTAGGTTGTAGCAACCTCATGATGGGTATAGGGAAAATGTGAGTATCATGTAGTAGCCTAAACCTATCGCTGTTACATTGAACTGGGTGAATGGAATATGAATGACAGTCATCCAATATGCTGTAATAGAAATAAGATCATCCTCATAAAAAAAAAGATTAAACAGCACCGACCGCTACTGAGTTAAACATTGTTTTTGTGTTTGTCCTCAGAATGTGGGCAAACCCATGTCTGTGTCCAGCTTCGTGTCCAACCTGGATGGGATGAATGAGGGTGAGAACTTCAGTAAGGAGCTGTTGAAGGTAAGATTATCCTTCTCATTCTACACCTACTCAATATTTCAGTAGATACTGTTGACTGAAAGAACAGTGTCTATAGCAGTCTGAAGTAGCCCGTTTTCATGGAAGACTTCAGCGTCCTTTCTCTTGTTTCTTTCTCAGGCTCTCTACAACTCCATTAAGAATGAGCCTCTGGAATGGGCAGTGTAAGTAGTCTGACTTAAAAACAAGGTAGTGGGTAGCATTATTCTATACTATTTACCACCACCTTTTCAGTCTCCCCTTGGACATCGCTGATTTACACACAGCTTCCTCTTCATGTTGCTTTCTCCAATATATTGTGGTTGTGTTACACCTCTCATATTTTCATTGTTTTTTAATTTCCTCTCCGTTGCTTCTTCATTCCTCCCCTCATCTCGTCAATCGCCCTGTTCAGTGATGAGAAGGAACTGAAGAGCTCCATGTTGTTGGCGGAGGATGCTAAAGAGGACGCACCCCTGCGCTCCAAGAGCAACCCGTTCCAAGATGTGCCGCATGACAAGAAGGCCACAGTGTTCAAACAGAGCTTCCTCAAACGCAAGGCCCACGCTGACATCGATGGCAAACGCAGTGAGTTGGACTGTGGCACTGTTTGCACGGAACCATAGGAACTCAAATATCAGGGCAATAAAGTGTATACAAGAGCGTCATATAGTGTTTTGATAAATCATCAGTCTGGTGAAATGATTTAGGGTGTGAGTGTCTTTGAGAAGCATCCTTTGACCTCAGGAGTGATGTAATGTAACTGTGTGTGACAGCTCCTTGGGGGAAGAGAAGCTGGAAGATCTTCTATGGAGTGCTGAAGGGAATGGTCCTCTACTTACAGAAGGTTAGAGTCTCCTCCTCTCCCTCATCTTGTCACCTCTTATTCCATACTTTCCATATCACGGCCTCATGATAATGTTCTGGATGCCTTTCACACGAATCCCTCACTGATTGTTACCCTATCCAACCTCTCCTCCCCCTCAGGATGAGTACACGATGGAGTGGCAGAGTACAGAGGAGGTGGTCAGTGTGCACCATGCCCTGGCAGAGCAGGCAGCAGACTACACTAAGAGACCACACGTCTTCCGCCTGCAGACCGCTGACTGGAGGGTCTTCCTCTTTCAGGCCTCGTGAGTCTATGTAGTGTGTATGTTTGAGAGACCGGAACTATATCCATGTGGTATTGGAGTTGTGAATTTACATTTGTCACACAAAGGACTAATGTGTTTGACTGTTTGGCGGTGTGAAGGAACAATCGAATCAATCAGGATGCAGCAGTCCAATAATCCTGTGACTTTGTATACAAAGATATGATTAGATATGTTATGTCTTCTATGTGCACGGTTCCCTTGTTGTCCCCAGCTCCACAGCAGAGATGATTTCATGGATTAGCCGTATCAACCTGGTGTCAGCCCTACACTCCTCTCCACCCTTCCCTGCTGCCGTGGGCTCTCAGAGGAAGTTCTGCAGACCCATCCTGCCAGCCTCGCAGTCTGCACACACACTGGTACTGTACTCACATACCCCCTTGGTTCACTCTCTGTAGTCCCAACTGCTTTGTTTTAGTACATTATGTATTCATCTTTGTGGGGTGTGATATTTAGGAGTCTAGTAGTACATTGAGACTGTGAACTCAGCAAAAAAAGAAACGTCCTCACTGTCAACTGCATTTATTTTCAGCAAACTTAACATGTGTAAATATTTGTATGAACATAACAAGATTCAACAACTGAGACATAAACTGAACAAGTTCCACAGATGTGACGAACAGAAATGGAATAATGTGTCCCTGAACAAAGGGGGGGTCAAGATCAAAAGTAACAGTCAGTATCTAGTGTGGCCACCAGCTGCATTAAGTACTGCAGTGCATCTCCTCCTCATGGACTGCACCAGTTTTGCCAGTTCTTGCTGTGAGATGTTACCCCACTTCCACCAAGGCACCTGCAAGTTCCCGGACATTTCTGGGGGGAATGGCCCTAGCCCTCACCCTCCAATCCAACAGGTCCCAGACGTGCTCAATGGGATTGAGATCCGGGCTCTTCGCTGGCCATGGCAGAACACTGACATTCCTGTCTTGCAGGAAATCACACACAGAACGAGCAGTATGGCTGGTGGCATTGTCATACTGGAGTGTCATGTCAGGATGAGCCTGCAGGAAGGGTACCACATGAGGGAGGAGGATGTCTTCCCTGTAACGCACAGCGTTGAGATTGCCTGTAATGACAACAAGCTCTGTCCGATGACGCTGTGACACACCGCCCCAGACCATGACGGACCCTCCACCTCCAAATCGATCCCTCTCCAGAGTACAAGCCTCGGTGTAACGCTAATTCCTTCGACGATAAACACGAATCCGACCATCACCCCTGGTGAGACAAAACCGCGACTCGTCAGTGAAGAGCACTTTTTGCCAGTCCTGTCTGGTCCAGCGAAAGTGGGTTTGTACCCATAGGCGACGTTGTTGGCGGTGATGTCTGGTGAGGACCTGCCTTACAACAGGCCTACAAGCCCTCAGTCCAGATTCTTTCAGCCTATTGCGGACAGTCTGAGCACTGATGGAGGGATTGTGTGTTCCTGGTGTAACTCGGGCAGTTGTTGTTGCCATCCTGTACCTGTCCCGCAGGTGTGATGTTCAGATGTACCGATCCTGTGTCGGTGTTGTTACACGTGGTCTGCCACTGCGAGGACGATCAGCTGTCCATCCTGTCTCCCTGTAGCGCTGTCTTAGGCGTCTCACAGTACGGACATTGCAATTTATTGCCCTGGACACATCTGCAGTCCTCATGCCTCGCAGCATGCCTAAGGCACGTTCACGCAGATGAGCAGGGACCCTGGGCATCTTTCTTTTGGTGTTTTTCTGAGTCAGTAGAAAGGCCGCTTTAGTGTCCTAAGGTTTCATAACTGACCTAATTGCCTACCGTCTGTAAGCTGTTAGTGTCTTAACGACCGTTCCACAGGTGCATGTTCACTAATTGTTTAGGGTTCATTGAACAAGCATGGGAAACAGTGTTTAAACTCTTTACAATGAAGATCTGTGAAGTTATTTGGATTTTTACGAATTATCTTTGAAAGACAAGGTCCTGAAAAAGGGACGTTTCTTTTTTGCTGAGTTTATGTACTCTAGTTGTGCTGGGCCAGGTAGGGTAATCTGATACTAGATCTATGGTTAGGGACACTTTCTACCTGGAGTGTGTTCTGAGCCTGTTCACTGAACTTGGCTCTCTGCTGCCCCCTGCAGGAGAGACAGCTACAGTCCCATGCAGGCATGCTGGAGTCCTTCCAGGAAGACCTGGCCTACCTGCAGCAGAGTCTCCCTGACGGGCGCAGGGCCAAAGCCAAGGAGATGGAGGAACACAGAGTCAGAGAGGAGTACCTGCAGCATGAGGTGTGTGTGTGTGTGTGTGTGTGTGTGTGTGTGTGTGTGTGTGTGTGTGTGTGTGTGTGTGTGTGTGTTATATCTGCATATGGGATTGACCACAATGTTAAGCTCTGTGACATTATCGTAATGCAGGCTACATTTTTTCCCCCTTCACTCTATTAGATGTCTCATTCCTTCCTCTTCCTACAGATATGTCGCTACGAGGCCTACATCCAGATGCTGGAGGTCTGGAAGGGTTTGAACCAGTCAACCGAGACTGAGGTGGGAACCAGTGAGCTCAACCTGTTTGACAGAGCTGTGTGTAAGGACACAGTGGATGAGGAGGGGGAGGAGGGAACCCTGAAGAAGTCCCACTCCAGCCCCTCCTTGGATCTGGAGATGGCCTCGCAACCCGTGGTCAAAGTTAAACGCAACATCTCGGAGAGACGGACCTATCGCAAGATCATCATACCGAGACGCAACCAGGACATATGAGGGCAGGTGTCCAAAAGTGAGACACATATAACTCTGACATGACTTTTCAATGGCTTTTTTTAGGACAGGGACATTGTGTTACTTCCAAGCACTGTCCTTTTTAAGTTTTCATTTTCAGCTTGCACTTATTCAGCAAGAAGGCAAAGGTCAATAAAACAGAATGCCTCCCTCAGGGAACTTGCTTGAGTCCTTTTGTTTGTTACATTCTCTCTTCATAAGATAAAAGTATTTTAGTTCATGTTTGTGCACTTTCAATTTAACAAAATTAATTGAACCTCAGAAGTCGATGTTTCATGCTGACGGGTCAAAAAGAGTAATAGAATGATTGTCTCCTAACGATTTTGATCCCTCAAAACACACATGGACCTACCTACACCTTTGAATTTGCTGTGATATGTTGAGATACCTATTTATTTATATTCGAAATGTGTCTCTGCAGTTACAAAATCTTACTCGTTTGCTCTGTATGGCCAGTGTGGAACTCTAGCCACATGAGGGTGCTATACAACAGTTTATCACACATCAAATAAAAAAGTAGGCATTAAACAGTTAGAAAAATAATCTAAATTATGTCAAAATGCTCATTCTAGTTATGCAGTCTTGTATCTTCTATGTCATTTTATATAAACATATTTGGATTTCATCTCCATGAAAGACTACCATCACATTTCACTGTAAGTTTCACAATTTTTTGATTAGGCTTCTTGAGTTTAGAATTAAAACAGTTAAATTATCCATCCCAGTTCTTTGAGCTGCCAGTCACGTATGCCCTTGTCAATAAGAATGGCGAAAAGGGATTTCATCGTTTTTTGATCTCTCGTGGCACGTGGAGGAATTCTGGGCCGTTCTTTTTCAGAGGGACATCTTCAGCCGCGGTCAGAACAGGATGTTTCAGAAGACCCTCACATTCCTCCTTAATGTCACTGTTATGGATGACACACAGGAATGTGATGTGGCAATAGGTAAAACAGTGGGGGGCACAGACAATACAGATGGGACAAACCTTTTCTGACTGGGCTAGTCTCTTCAGGATCAAGACTAGTATCTTGAACAGAAACATGCATACATTCAGAAATACATTATGCATCATTTGCTTGGGCACCACGTTTATCCTGGCATACTAAGGCCCAGAGTTTCTCTTGTTCAGGTCATCTGGTAATGACAAGTTAAGGACCCTTGTCATGAGACATGGGTTCATCAAATGTGTCATTTTATGATATTGCTGATACAGGACCTGGGTTAATGTGATAGTGCTTATTTGTGTGTATTTTCTGTTAAAATGGTTCATATTCATTCATTTGAATAACAACAGACCATTAAGATATAGTCTGATTCTAAAGATGTGGATGATTGATTGAGCGAATGATTGGCAGGAGCTTCAGGCCATGACAATGCTCCGGGTGTGTCTGCCTGATAAGCTAAAAAGACGCCATCTTGGATAACCTTCATGTTCTTGGTCTGTTGTACATGAATTGCAACAGTAGGAGAAATCCAGAAATCCTGCTGTTCTGAGGCAATGTTAACCTGTTAAACACATGGACTTTCACACATTCACATCGGGTTTCTTCTTAATGCATGCAGGGTACAAATTGCAGTGAATACTTTGGCTTTCATCAATGGAGGGTCTTGACCCAGGCTCTATACATGTTCTCTAGACCATGACAGCAGCAGTGGTGCTGGGTTGGAGTGCCATCTTGCTCCTCCACTCCACACAAAGAGTGGCCATGGCAGTGAGGCAGGCAGGACTCAGCCTTGCATTAGCAGAGGTTAGGGCCATACTTCAGATGGAAAGGTCCTGTTTTTGTTCCCCCCCTCTACTCCCCATTCTGTGGACTGGAGAGCTTTGTGGCGCTCTGTCAGGGCTGGTTGGGTAATTAAAAAGGCAAGGCCAGAGTTGTGATCATTAGGGGCTTGTCCAACGCTTGCACTGGGCAGTGGACTCAAAATAAGCCCCTCCACACATAAGGTCTCTCCCTGTGAAGCATGCACACAAACACTCATCCTGTGTTGAACGCTATCCAACATTCCAAAAGCTCTAATATAGACACACACATACACAGACACACACACACAGTATTTGTCCCTGTGTTTCATTTTCTCCGTCTGTCTCTCCTGCCTCTGCCCTCAATGTCCCTCCCGACACACATTGCCCATCTGGTGCTGACGCCTCACACGCTCTACTTGTTACTTTTTATCTTTTATCCGCACTAACCCTTTATTTGTCTCTCTCGCCCCTCTGTATTCGATGTAGCTTTTTACTCGCTCTACCTCTCCCCATCCTCTTTCATATCCTTGGCCTTTCAGTCGCTCCACTCTTGACTGCTGGCGTCGTGGCGTGGCTTCCTCTGTGGCCCGGCTCTCGAATTCTACTCTTTTCTCTCTGTGATCTTTTCAGGAGTCTCTTTTCCATTTGGACCCTCGTCCCCCCCTTCACTTATCCACTGTCAGCTCCCTCTGTGTCCACTTGAGTTAGAGAGTCTCCAGTGTGACAATAAACACCACACCCCACAACGTGCTCCATTTCATACTTATGCTGTTTCTCTAACCCTGTTGTTGATCAGTTTTATTGTCTCATTTTATTTTATTTTGTTATTTATCATGTCATCATCATATTTCTTATTGTCCTCTTCCTCTTTTATTTTGTCCCTTTTCATAGGTACCAGCTGTGAGGGCACGGAGGCTAGAGAAGTCCAGAAAAAGCTTTAGACATCTTTTTTTCTTCTCCCCATTTTAGAGTCAGAAACCAGACATATTCATTTGATTTGCTAAGCAGACCCAGTCCTAACATGAATAACACTTCCACGTTCTACTCTTTCCTCCATACCCTTTAGAATGGAAGCCTCTGTACCCGTGGAGTCTCTCACTAGAACAGTTAAGGTAAAGTGCCTGGCTTAAGGGCATTTCAATGCATGACCTAACTTTACACTCTCCACTTCCACACACTCCTGCCTGGGACAACACTCCCTAGGCAGGGATTCAGTGCTTCTTAGACCCAGGCGCTGCAGACAAACATAATGACACGTAGAATAGGGTTTAGAGGTGACGTACAGTACGCTGCGGTTAGAGCTTTTAATCTGGGCAGGCAGGACTAACACTGAATACACTGTATGTTGACGGTGTTTCCTTTTCAATCTGAGCTTGAGCGAGTTTTAATCAGTACTAGTGAGGGGTTTCATCTTGGTGCTATTCATGATAGATCTGCGTAGTACTGCGTAGCAAATGAAATGTTGCGTGTGAGGAGAGTATGTTTTGAAGCATCTGATGGAGAGAGCAGTGTTGGTCTTGGTCGACTCTGTCCCAATGTCCAGAGTTCAGGACTCTCCCTCGGGGCAGTACCTGATACCTGGCAGATTTTATCCAGGTGGTTGTATATAGGAGTGTGTGTGTGTGAGTCCGGAAGGTGTGTGCTTTGAAAGGTGCGTTCCTCTTGATGTCTCCAGTCAATAGAGCTTCCTGCCCTCAGGGCTGTGTGCTAATAGGACAGTCAAACAGAGGGCACCTGTCTTTCACCTCCGATCTACCACAGGCTCACAGAGACCGTCTGTTTGACCACTTCTTTTCTGTTTGGCCACTTCGATTGTTTTAAGTCCCTCTATGGTTTAATGGACAGATGAGATCCTTGAAGTTACTGATGGTATTCATTATGAATGTTTGAGGAAGAGGAACTGTTTTCAAGGGTATAATTGAAAGAAGTAGTACTCATATTAAAATCTGTAGATTAGTAATCACTAAAGCTTTTCTCAGGTTTCTCCTGACAGAGGAAATATATTAATGATGACATCAGAGACCGTTCAGAATGGGTAGGAACATGTCATTCCAGGACAATGAGCTCATTTGAAATAGTTTGAAAGAGAAACCTTTTTGTAACAGACCGACAGGGCTCACGTTAGTGACTGCTGCTCCATCCGAATCAATAAATGAAGGTGACGTTTTCAATCAAACAGTCTGGATTAAATGCTTTTCATCAAGCCTCAAAGCCTGTCCTCACAGAAAACATACGGCAGACGAGACCCTCAGCGCAACCTTGTAGCCCCGCAATTCACAGTTTAAAACAACAGCAGCCTGTGTTTCATTTAGGCAGGCAAATGTTGTCCTGTGCACCATGCTTATTTGCGAGTCTGAGTTGGTTCGCCCAATGTCTCAAGCCCAGAGATAAGTGGAGAAGTTTCCAGTTGACTGGCGCGGGACAACTCTGACCCGTCATTCCACTGATTGCCACACACTCCTCTCTGCACTGCCTTTTTGGCAGCAGCTACTCCAGGGGCCTCTATCTGTCTCTTAGTTTGTCCCAGTAATGGCCATGGTACACACATACACACATGGACGCATGTGTACACACACACCGCTCTGTCCCTCTCTGTGTTAAATGTAGTTACCCCAAGCCCCCAGCGCTCTCCCCATCCTGCTGGCTTTGTCTCCCCTCAGCTGTTCCGGCCGGGTGCCTGTATTGTGCTGCCGGGCTCATTACTAGAAGCACTGTGGCCCAAAACCTTAACACTAATAGGCCCACCGTCGCCCAGAGCCAGGCCTGGGCTGGGAATTGTGTGTGTGTGTGTGTGTGTGTGTGTGTGTGTGTGTGTGTGTGTGTGTGTGTGTGTGTGTGTGTGTGTGTGTGTGTGTGTGTGTGTGTGTGTGTGTGTGTGTGTGTGTGTGTGTGTGTGTGTGTGTAAAAAAGAGAGAGAGAGATGAAGTATTTGTGTTGTAGTTGTTTGTGGCAGTATTATGTTGTTTTCGACTCTTTGGCTGCAGGATTGTTAATGTTTAACAGTTGCTGTCATTATTTCCCTGGCAGTCCGTCAGCTGGCTGGGTTTGTGGAGGCTTTGGAATTTGAATTTGATGCTTTGGGGGGATTGCCTCATTTTGCAGCCATTAAGAAACAGAGGGGACATATACTTTAAAGCTCCTCTGTGTTTCAGTATGTGGATGTGATGTGTGTTTCTGCGTGCCTGCACAGGGAACTGAAAACAATGTGTTCCATTTGTTTGATGGGAGTGGGGCATCCCACTTCAACAACAACGGAGAAGGGAGTATTGTCTTAAGTACACAGGACAGGACAGAGAGTAGAGGAATAGAGTGAGCATGAGGGTCGCAACTTGGATAGGAAAGAGAGGTGTGAAGAGAAGAGAGAGAAAGAGAAAGTGAGAGAATGAGGGAGGGAGAGGGGGAAAGACAGAGTATACAGTAAATAAAGAGATGTCATGAATCATCTTCGTCAGCTGCTGAATACTGCCCTGATTACATTGTATTGCTTGCCAGTTATCATTGATATTGTTTGCTTAAAACCATTTTTCAAAAGGGAGCTTAGCCTTAATTTGATTTGATTTTTGCATTGTTTTAGTGGTTCTTTTAGTGGTAAATTAAGGCCATGATGTGTTCCGTTTTTGAGGGACCAATAAAGGTTTATAGCCTACATTCAGAAGAAAAACAACACATGAATTTTAAAAAATGGATGTAGTTAAAAAGAGTATTACATTAAAAAGAGTTTGAATTAGCCTATGGTAAAAACAAAACAAAATGTAGTCTCTTAATTCTATTGATATAATGTATGAGTCTTTATCTTGAAGTAGAATACCACAATGCACTAATTTTAGGTTACGAATTGTCTGAATATGCAACTATATGCAAAGGACATGTGGCAGTAGGCCTATTAGATTTGTCAGCTCACAATCAAGGGTTATTACCTTAGCGCAGAAACTCACCGATGAAGTTGAATATAAACTCTAAGACTAGGGGAAAATAAAGACAGCAACGAATTCATCCCCAGTTCACAAGCACTGCAGGCCTAAATTACACCTTCAAATAAAACAAATAAAATGTGAGACAGAACAGGATTGAGTCCCTTTTGAAGACAAAAATAATTGCCTTGGCTTGGCTGCTTTTCCAGAGACAATAGCCTACACATACAGTAGGTCTTCTTTCCAACATCATGGGGTGTGATCTGGTATCGAATCAGACTTATGCACGGCGGAGAGGCAGGCCATCCATCAAGTCCCGCGGCTTGTGCTGCGATGGTGGGTCCAGGTGGGCCGTGGCACCGCCGAACCGTGGCCTCGTTACCGCGGTATAATTATGAGGCCGCAAAGAGGGGAGAAATAATTGCAAATAAAACTACATGAAGCAGAAAATAAAAAAAGAAATTAAACAGATGCGCGTTTGATCAGGATCATTGATTTTGTCCTCTTACGTTTCTGGTAAATTGCTGCGTTGCAGAAAATATGCAACATTTGAGTTTTGCAGTGGAACCATTTAGACCCCAATAATAATAATAATAATAATAACAACAGCAACTAATATTAATAGTTATGTATTCTGTTATAACTATTTAATTTATTTATTGTGCACAATGGGAATCCTACATTTTACATCCATGGGAGGAAACTAGGCCTATTGTCTTTGTGAAGAATTTGACATCACTAATAGGACACAGTAAAGTGGTGGCAGTGAGATCTGGTGAGACATTGTGTTGTTAAATTCAAATTAGCAGACCACCTATTTTGACTATAGGCTAAAGAGTTGCACTGCTACTAAAATCACTAGTAGCACTTTATAATCACTCCACGTAATAAAGCATTTATAATGGATTAGTAAAAGGTTTATTCATCATTTATTAATCATTACTCCGGTCAGAAGGTATTTAATATAGGTCCTTATAAACCATTTACTAATCATTAGTGAAGTATTTTTGCATGGCCGTGTCTAAAGTGTGTGCTATTTATACTTTATAAATGCTTGATAAATGTTTGAGTGACGAGTGTAATTTCTGACAAAAAGATGGAAATGTCATTGGTAGACATTCCAGCATTATCTGATGCTCCTTAAGGTCCTAAAATAGCCTAGAACATATCAATGGTAAAATAATAAGCACACAACACAAGATGTTTAAAGGTCCACTGCATCATTTCTGGGTAACAATTAACTGTGTTACTGTGATTGTTTTCAATTAAAATGTAAAATGATCAAAAATAAACAAAAATAGCTTCTTGGCAAAGAGCAATTTCTCAAACAAGAATTTTGCTAGGACTGTCTGGGAGTGGTCTGAGTGGGGAGGGGAAAACTGAAAAAAACTAGCTGTTATTGGCAGAGAGGTTTGGAACTGTCATTCTTATTGGTCTTTTAACTAATCACCGGGCAGGCCAAAACGCCATCCCACCAAAACAGGCTGAAATTTCAGGCAGTCATTTCAAACAACATAATTTTCACAATTTCACAGTATTATTTTAACCTGGAAATACAGTATATATAACACACAGGACAATCTAGTTTTTGTCTGCACTAGGCCTTTAAGGAAATATATGAAACATTTTATTCACAAAAACTATTGTAAAACAACTGTCTCAAGGATGTGAGGAGGTGTTGTAATGTGATTATTTTGCTAATGTTGTCAACCTCATGAACACAAACTAATCATAAAACAGAGAGATGTAGCCTACACACAACAGCTGGCCGGACCGGACAGTTTCTCTCTAGTTTTTATTCTTTCATTACTACTGATATGTGATTGAGGTAGAAATTTTACATTTATGATGTGCATGTAGAAATGTTATAACCTTTAAGTGCTTCAGTCTTTTAACCACAGACTAATTTTCACACATGGCATTGTTTGGCAGCACTTTTACTGGGCCTTAAATGTGTTAACTCTTTAACCGTAATGGGATAGTTCAACGAAATGATGTATTCAGGTATTTATTTCCTTAACTCATAAGCATTCTATGGATTACGGAGTGACTGCAATCTGCACTTTGGTTTTGGTAGAAAAGTCCCTGCCAAGAAACGCTAATGATAGCATTTTCAGATGAAAAATGTAATTTCACTCAGCATAAAGTGTGTCTAAAGTTACACATCACACTATTACAATAATGTGACTGTTTTGGAATAAAATGTTCAATACATTTAAACATCCTCTGAATTGTCTGCTTATTGTTTAACCATTGGTATGTTCTAAGGGCCATTTCCAGACCTTCAGGAGCATCAGGTACTGTTGGAACGTCTTCCAATCTTTTTTTGAGAAATAACACTGGTCACTCAAAACATTTATAAAGTATAAATGGCCCACATTTTAGATGACGCAAAAACACTTAACTAATGATTAGTAAATGGTTTATAAGGACATTTATTATACATCTTATGAATGGTGTAATGATTAATAGATGATGTATAAACGATTTACTAATCGATTATAAATGCTTCAGCATGAGGAGTTGGTATACAGGGCTACAATCTTACAAGATTGTAGCGAAGTTCTAAGCTGCATGTGTGACACAGAATATTCCAGTTGTGTGATTATTAGACAATAGGAGCTTTGTGCAGCATCAAACAACATTGTGATGAAACAATGATCCTCTCATTGTGACGTCCATTCCTTATTGTGATGGAGGCAGTGGGGAGCTTTGTGTAGGCCTATGTTTGTTCATGCACTGCATACGACATGCCACAACACTCAAACTATAAAGACTTTAATAGAAACGGGTTTCTTATTTTTTGTCAGTTGATTCTAAGGATATTAATAGGACTTTATTCTAATTTAAATGTTCTCGTGACTCATTAGATGTGCAAACATGTGGGGAAAAGAATGCAATGCAGAATCACTTAGTCATGCTTTATTTAATTAAAATAATTATTTAGAAATTCCATATTTACATCTTCAATAATATTAATAACAGTATAAGAAAAAAAACAGTTTAGTCACAGTTCTCATACTAAACATCAGCATGACAACAAACTCGAATTATCATAAAGAAAAAAAAATTAAAGTTGTTTTGTTTATCAGATACTCAGTCATTAATCCCCACAATATTCACCCCCAAATCATCCTTCTGATAAAATTGCATTTCTTTCTCAAGAGCAGTTTGCCATTTACAATATATACATATTGCCAAACAAGAGTAACCCAGACAGTTCAATTCATGGAACACATTTTCTTTGACAAGGACATGAGGACATTTTGCTATGAGAATGATACCACGTGTGACTGTATTCCTCATTCAAACTATTGGCACTATACTACATTTAAGATCTGGAAGGTTTTGTTGGGTGGTGAGCTCAAAGAGGCTGAATTTTGAATTCAACACAGAGAATCCTGAAAAACCGACACTAGAATGCGAAAGGGACGTGTGTATTATTGTATAAAACTATTGTAAACTTGATGCAAATACAGGAGTAGCTTCACAAAAAAAGCTTTTACTGTACTGTGCCACCAAAATATCCTGTGATGTCATGAAGTCAAAGTCACATGTCAGAGTGTTGCAAAATGTGCTACAAATAAAGTCTTTGGTGAAACAGCTTTGGAGCGATGTACACACAATGCAGGATTCAGGCCTTTGCCACTGACAAAGTCATAGACATCAGTTGCCCAAATGTATTACAGTGTTTAGAATGTCATGTGTAAACGTATCAAGTCACCCTGGATGAGGCTGTCATTAAAAACAAATAAATAATGAATTAGTTAGCCATGAGAAGGTATTGTCCATGAGTTCAGGGTCAAGCATAGCTGGTCCAGTGTTGCCACTAAAAGTCTTCAATGTCCCTCCGATGTCTTTACTCCCCTGTCCATTATTGGGAGACAGTCCAATTCTCCTCATAGCTTCCTATCCCTTGCTGCATTTGCCTGTTGGTCCCCATTATCAGTCCTCTTGAGGGTTGGTCCATGGGAGCTAGAGATGGTCGTAGGCTGCAGTGGATGGTGGAGCGGTGCGGGAGGCCGAGCTATAGTAATAGGGCGAACCTGCAGGGGGCGACAGAGATAAAGGAGTTTACCATTGTGGTTTGATTTTTAGCTTGGCTTTGATGGTGTTAGGAGGGACAATGCAACGCAGAGCAGGCTTTCTTAATCCCATCAACCACATGACAATAGCAGATGGTTCAGATGGAAATCTGCCTTGCTTGGATAGTTTGTCCCATGAATAAAGCTGCCTGTTTTGCACCTTCTCTCTGTTAAAGTATGGGTCTACTTGATGGAAGAAATATCACCGAATATTTTGCATTATGCATAGAATTAAGCATTCAGAACACACAAGCATTAATACTGCCTATGTTCCCCGGTGTCGTTAATAATTGGTGAAATCAGCTGGTTCAAGGTGACACACAGACTTGTGACCAGAAAGTCACAACAGAACACAAGTTCTCATAGGCTGGTAAGCTCAGAGAGAGTTACCGTACACACCAAGAGACGGCAGTGGTATAGCACAGACCCCCTGGTAACTGGGTAACTAGTTTCCATGGGGACTAGGGGAGATCCTGATACATGTGACCTGACTGAAACCAAAAGTTTGACTGTACTTTATTTCCTGGTTGGGGTGAGGATTTGTATTTGAGGTTTTCCCATTGATACTCTAGGTTCAAATTCATTGTATCTTAGGTTCAAAGCTATTGAATAAGGTTCAAAGTATAAACTTGACCTGACAGGAATGGTTTGTATTGAAAAAAAACATTTAATTGGAAGCTGGGACTTTTATCTATAACAATTCAGTCTAATCAGCGAAGTGTATTCTGAACACTTTGTCACGTTCACTTCAATCACAACACATCAGCTTTATAAACAGTGTGGTCCTGTGTGGAATCTTTCATCCTTCCAGTACTCACACAACACAGACTACAGTACATGCTTCTAATACTTATGAAGGGTGAACACCCATTGAACACCACTGTGCCTGACTGACTGACTCACCGAGAATGCTGGAGTTGGTGAATCTCCAAGCTTCGCTGTAGGAGGTGTAGGGGGAGTGAGTGTAGGTCTGACCAGAGTAGTCTGCACCTGCAAGGACATGGAACAAAACAGCACATACATCAGATGTACACTAAGAGACATACAGTAACAAACATCATTCAGTAAGAAATTCACAGATGTACGTGTATAGAAAAAAATACATTACAGTCTAGACAATATCAGGCATAACATTTCTTATAAAGACACAGCATTCCTCAAAGTGTTTTTTTGTTGCTTTCAGTTGAGGGTGTTTGTCCTCTTGCCAGCATCTGCTAAGACTTAGCTCATAATTCACCAATGGTTAGGGCATCTTGTAAACCATTAATCTATGGGCCAGGTGGATGGCTGGGGGTAAAATCCCTAAACTCATTGGTGCGTGTGGCTAGTCTCTGCTTCCTCTCTTTAGCGTTTACCCCTCCCCTCTCCGTCCGTCCAAAATGCCCTCCTCTCCTCTCTATCCCTCACTTCCTGCTTCAGCCTTTCAGCCTTTCTCTGTCTCCTCTATTTTTTCTTCTTCTGTTTTTTTACATTCCAATATCTAATTGGTAATTATGTTGGCTGGATTGAATACCCCGGCTCCCCCCAGACCCCCCCCCCCCCCCCCTTTCTGTGAGTAATTGTGTATGAACGCTTCCTCACAGCAAGCCCACCAGAAAAATAATAAATCAGACCCTCTCATTTCGCGCTTCGAAGGGCAGACTTCAAATAAAAAAGGCACACACACACACACACACACACACACACACACACACACACACACACACACACACACACACACACACACACACACACACACACACACACACACACACCACAAAGACCCTCCTCCTCTGCTCTCTCTCACCCAGGCCCACCCTGCCACCCTGTGGCCCCCCACCCTCTCCCCCCCTCTGGTGGGGCCCCTGGTTCCCATGGTGATGTGTGGTCAGAGGGGCGGCGTGGGGGTGCGAGCAGCAGGGCGGAACCCCCAGCCTGTTCTCTTGTACCCCCTGGGCCCTGGCTGCACCGCCATGCAGTTCACCAGCCGAGCAGGCTACTCATTAACCAGCATGCCTTCCTGTTAATCTCCAATCCTCCCTCCCAGCATTTCGCTCTCCCTCTCTCACGCCCATCCTTGCTTTTTTAGCGTTGGTTTTGGTCACTGCCTTGCCCTAAAAAAATGTTTTGTTTTTTGTCTAAATCCTTCTCAGTGATGCTTTGTCCTAATAGCGTATGCAGTTTCAGCGTTCCCCAAGGGAAAACCCAGATAGGATCAGGTTTGGCTAAAAATAAAACTATGAACTTCATTTATATAAGCTGAACTGAAAGTAGAGACATCATTCATCTCTTTCTCGGAAATCCCATTTTAGGATGCCATAGCCTGTCTAATAGCCTGTGTGTGTCAAGGGACGGGAGTCTTACCTGCTACCATGCCAGTGATGGCCGAGGATGAGTAGCCTGTCTGGCCACTGGAGGGGATGTGAGGAGGGTAGCCAGGGAGAGTGGAGCTCACCATATCCCGCCCTGAAACAGAGGAGGACAGACCACACACTGTCAGCCTGAGGATGTACACGTACTGTAGCAGTGCAGCAGGTGGATATACACATGAAAAACAAATCAATTCTGTCACTGTCAGTGGTGCTCACCATCATCTACAGCAATTGACGTTCCAGTACAGTACTGTACATGGGGTTTGGTGTGTTGTGGCAGGTGACATGATAAGCGAGTGTAGGCTAAACTGTCTGTATGGACCCCCTACAGGGCGTGGCAATGGGTGAGACGAATGCTTCATTACCTGCTATGAGAGACTGGCTGCTGAAATGGCCGTACACTGGTGCATGATGGGAGAATGAGTTGAACGCATGAGGGAAATGGTTGGAGCTGCTGCAGCTGCTACTGACAGTGACAGGGGCCTGCAATGACTGCAGCTCTAGGAAAGCAGAGTTGGCCACCACATTTGGGGAGGGGCTTGTGCTGGTCACCTCCGGGGACATTTCCTGTTTCAGACAAAGTGGGAGGGGCTGTAGGGGGTCTGAGGTGGCATGGCCAGTGGGTGGATGGGTGAGAAAATGAAATAAAATGGAATTAACTAATATGAATGAATGGATTAACAAATACACAGCAGAATTAGCCAGGAAGCTGAAATTAATGCTTGAAACAAATGACGAGTGAATGGGTACTGCATTAGACATACAGCACATATTGTGCGTCTGTTTTAAATTAAACTTGAAAGGGTGCTTTGGGCAGCTCGTGATAATAGGCCAAATTAATTGTACAACGCATCAGCAGGCACGGCAAGCTAAAATGTGGCTGCACTGCAGAGATAAACATCAACTGCTATGATAGCTCGGGTCGGAAACAAGATCTATTATCAGATTGATGACAACCGCAGTTGATACAGTCCGGAGTATACACGCCTAAACAGACTGCTATTACATTCACAGATTATGAATGCATTATGATATTTAAAATAACTGCCTTTGTGAATTGGGTGTTGAAATATGCTAATGTTTCCATGTGTGTTCAGTTCAGTTTTTCTTCTGCTTCATCTTTGAGTGCTGATCTTTGTGCGGGGTGAGAGGGCACCGTCCATCGTTAGAGTCTTACCTGTCACCACAGTGTAGCCCTGGTGCGCTGCCAGATTCCGACCAATAGCAGCACTCGATGTTGAGAGGCTGGTCTTCCCGTCTTCTAGGCTGCCATTGATGAGCGAGAGAGGGTACACAGTCTGTGGAGAATAAAGCGGATTAACCATTTGTACGTGAGCGTGTGTTGTGTGTGAAAAAGAGAGGGGGGAATTCAAATAAATAAGGAAATCTTTGACTATGTACAGACTCAGTGAGCATAGCCTTGCTATCGAGAAAGGCTGCCGAAGGCAGACCTGGCTCTCAAGAGAAGACAGGCAATGTGCACGCTGCCCACAAAATGAGGTGGAAACTGAGCTGCACTTCCTAACCTCCTGTCAAATATATGACCATATTAGAGACACATATTTCCCTCAGATTACACAATTTTTTGATAAACTCCCATATCTACTGGGTGAAATACCACAGTGTACCATCACAGCAGAAAGATTTGTGACCTGTTGCCACAAGAAAAGGGCAACCAGTGAAGAACAAACACCATTGTGAATACAACCTATACTTATGTTTATTTATTTTCCCTTTTGTACTTTAACTATTTGCACATCATTACAACAGTGTATATATACATAATATGACATTTGATATGTGTTTATTCTTTTGGAACTTTTGTAAGTGTAATGTTTACTGTTAATTTGTTATTGTTTATTTCACTTTTGTTTATTATCTATTTCATTTGCTTTGGCAATGTAAACATATGTTTCCCATGCCAAGAAATGTTTTGCAGTGGAGTTAAGCAGACTCCACCTCTCAGTGCCAATGTGACATGTAGGCCACTGTACCTGCTCGGTCTTGCTGGCTGCTGCAGAGCTGAAGTCTGGTGGGTAGTGGTGGCGGTCAAAGCCACAGTCCAGGTGCTGCGGGGGGAAGTGCTCTGGTCTCAGCTGCTTCCTAGGAACGCCCGCGCTGCCCTGAGAGTCCACACTGTGTCTACAGCTCTCCTGGTCACCTGAGAGAGAGAGAGAGAGAGAGAGAGAGAGAGAGAGAGAGAGAGAGAGAGAGAGAGAGAGAGAGAGAGAGAGAGAGAGAGAGAGAAAGAGGGAGAGAGAGGGGGAGAGAGAGAGAGAGAGAGAGAGAGAGAGAGAGAGAGAGAGAGAGAGAGAGAGAGGGGGGGGTTATATTGAGAAGTTATTGAATCTATTTGAGTTTGTACATAAATTATGGTAGAATAAATTGTCAGAGTGAATCTTATTGAATTGCATAAAAATAATTATAAAATGTGAGAGGAGGATAGAACATCAGGATTTGGGATTGCATGAGAATTTGTGGGTACTTACTGTCATCATGGCTCCTCTTGCCCTCTTGGCTGGGCTGTGGTATCCCCAGCAGGCCACTGATGGAGTAGGTGGAGCCCAGGGAGTCGGACTGGGGCGACTCTGGGGGAGTGACAGCTGAACTGGGGACTGACAGACAGAAAGGGAAAACGGACTATTATTACTGCAATATTATCGTTGACCATTAGTGCTTAATCTTACGAGCCATTAAGCATGGAGTTTCTTTAGGCTAAATACTACATGATCAGATCATAATGCTAGGCCTTAGTGAAGGCGTGTGTTGGTGCTTGGAGTGGGGGGAGTGTTAGTGCTTTGTTAATGACAAGGGTGTGTGTGCGTGTGTGCCTGTTTGTGTGGGTGTCTGTCTCTCTCTGTGTGTGTGTGTGTGTGTGTGCATGTGCGTGCGTGCGTGCGTGTGTGTTTGTAGAGACTCACTGAGTGTGTGTCCTGGGCTTAGGCCTTTGCCGTCCAGAGGCAGGTTGAAAGGCAGCTGCACCTTGGTTCGGATTATTCTGGAATAAAGAGCAGAGATTATAAGTAATAATAAATCAACGTTTTATTGTCACATACCAGATAGGTGCAGTGAAATGTGTTTATTAGATAACAGTGTAAAATCTATTGCACCACATACTTTACATCTGCGTTTGTTCTGCTAATTCAAGTTCTATACACTTGTTTAACACGATTTAAGAGATCACAGTTCTTATTTTAAAGGCCCACTTAGTGATATTTATTGGTTTACACATAGCATAATGTAGAGGTTAGTCAGTACCTGTTGATGGAGCTAACACTGGGCACGGTGTCGCTGTCACACACCCCCTCTGCCAGGAGCCTGTCTCTGATCTCCCAGGCAAACATTGTGGGGTTCTGACGCTTGTAATCTGCTATCTTATCAACCACTTTAGGAGTGGCCACCTTGGGCTTGGAGCCCCCAATCACTCCTGGCTTGATGCTGCCAGTCTCGTAGTAGCTGGAAAAGGAGAGAGAGGTTTGTTCAGTCAGAGAGCAATATAGTGAATGTGGGTGGTCATCATTTAGGATTGAACAAAAATAGGTGTTTACATGACCAATGATGTACTGTATAGTGAACCCAGACACTTTTAACAATGGGAGACCGTGGTTCATGGTTTAGGTGTCTTGAGAACACAATAGAGGGCTGCTCACAGTATCACCCTGTTGTGTAAAGGTGTAAAGGTGTAAAGGTGCTATGAGGTGCTCACCGTCCCAGGATCTTGCTGACACAGCCGTGGCTGACACGGAGCTGCCGGGAGATGTCACAGGGACGCACGCCCTGGTGGGCCATGTCTACGATGCGCTGCCGGATCACCTCCGGAAGCGGACGGCCGTTCACAAACATTCCGCCTAGTTGGTTAAGACCCCCATGACCTGGGGGAGGAGGGGGGATGAAACACTTATAAATGTCATGGAACCTGAGCTTACTGCCACCCACGCTACCACCCACACACAGCGCTACCTCACACAGAGGATACACACACAGGGAGGGCAGACTGATATTGGGTCTGGGCAGGTTCTACTTCAAGCTATTTGTTTGGTCTGTGACAGGGCTTACTTGGCACCTAATGTTCTGACCTTGATACGACAGATGAATTGATCAAATAAATCACATATTATTTAGGCATCCACTGGCAATATCATTTTCAGAATGCAATAAAATAAAATGATAAAAGGTGGGTCCTTTGGGTTTCCAAGAGAAGATGTTATTGAACCTGGTGGGACAATTCAGCACACAAAATTGTGTAGGTCATGAACATAACAATGAGCATATATTTCCTGGAATTTGTTTCACTGTATTGTTTTAAATAAAGTTATTTAATTTTCGTTTTTTTTATGTTGAGGAGACAGGCATGTTTGGTGTGTCCAAGTTTACAGGTAATTGATATGAATGTTGGACAAAAAAATGATTCACTAAACTAGAAGTTACAGTAGCATAGGGCTCTACACAATCTATATTGCTGAAGTTCAGCATTACAGAGTGATTGAAATGTAAATGAAATGTTCCCGCGTTAGCGGAGACTGTATTCACGGTAAACGCTGTACAGGCTATGTTGGCTCAATCGGAAATTACCTTTACATTTCTAGAGCGCAATCTGTAACGGTTCAGCGATACAGATTGAATAGAGCCCCTAGCTATCAAACTAACCCGGGTACAGATCTTAAAAGGGCTATATAAAAATGATGACAGAGATGTGAATGATGCACATGGCAGAATATATTTTGTCAATTTATCATGCATAATTCAGTGTTGTTTTAAAAGAGTGGTAAAAGAGGGTAACTGACCAATTAAGTCGGATCTAGCTAGAAATTTCACAGCCTCTGGTCTAGACAGCTCTGTGTAAGTCTTCCACATTCTAGATGTTCTCAATCCTGGTTCTGACCTCTAGATTCCTCTCTCCGGGTTTGGGTTTCCTATGGGACACACAAGGCAGCGAGAGAAGGTAGTCATTTCTCGCAGAGGAAGTAAGTTTATCCTAACTTTGATATGAATGAATGTCACATTAAACGTTATAAAGCGGAGAATTTTACGCGTTTGTCATTTTTTATGTAAGGAGTTTGGGGCCCATAGGCCATGCATAATTTAGGCCCATTCTGGCAAGCGGCATGGAAAAACAGCTCACATGCACAATGATACGATATTGCCATCATTTCGATTTCAAAATGCCCTGAAGTGATACTGTCTAAGCTACAATTCTATAACCTAAATGACAAAGTCAATTATTTATCATCATGTTATATTTTGGAGTTTATTTTTCCACGATTTGGTCAATTATTCGTAAAAAAAAAAGAATATCTGCGAGGATAATGGGCTTCTATAGGCTATAGCACCAAGTTCAATGTGAAACCACCTCTCTGACAGGCATGTTTATCACATTTACAATTACGCAAAATAAATGGCAATAATTCGTTTTTTACATTAGAAAAATGTAGCCTACATCGTGAGCATGTTGATCATTTACAATAGCTATATTAAGTCAAATAGCATTTGTGTGGTGTAAATCAGGTTATTGATAGCCTATTTGCGTGCAAGCATACTCACTACATTTCTTCTCGTCTAGACACATCGATGGGCTGTCGGTAGTCAGTTGGTATAATGCGGTTATTATTAAAAAAATATTACATTGAGAGTGATGTAGTCTATGGCAGAACGTGTCCATCGTCTGTATTTGAACTATAGGGATGAATGAAATAGTGATTCCTATGAACATTTTCCCTATAGGCCTATACAATTATTATGGTTCACCAATATGCTCGAGATAATGCGCATGCATATTCATTTGTAGAATAAAATGTATTCCCTTGTGTCGATGCTAAAATGAATAGCCTACCATAGGCTTAGACTACACCAGGTAATACATGTTCTAGTTATAGTTGACCATTTTAATTTACAAAATCAAAAATCGACTTCTCCTTTATGAGGACTTGGAAATGAAGCTGGGGAAAGGGTTTGCCATGTCATTTTGAAAGTTGTCAGCAGCTTCTCTGTCTTTCTATAGACTGCATCAGTGACTTTGTAAGAATCCCATTGCTTTTAATTTAACCCATTCAGCAGCTTGCTTCCTCGCCTTGCTCTTTTCTCAGCCCTTTCCCAGCTTTTATTTCCACATCAAACGGAGGCCGGACGAGGCTGGGTGGGGAGCAGGAGCACCATTAACCGTGCTAGCGGAGTGTGTAAAAATCTCCCCGCCAAGCTTCACCAACCTGCAGGATATTAAAGCTGAGCAACCCCAAGGGAATAAACACACACGCATATACACACGCGCGTGCACTCTCTCTCTCTCTCTCTCTCTCTTCTGTCACACAAACACATACATACACACACACACACACACACACACACACACACACACACACACACACACACACACACACACACACACACACACACACACACACACACACACACACACACACAAACAAAAATCCCTCATAAAGACGATTTATCCTAATTGCACAATTAATAGCCTATATTGTCTCCATTTCGCGTAATTTGTAATGATGCCATTCATTCTTTCGGTTGTTTCCCTTAAAATAAATAATCCCCTTGCATGGTTTTCCTCCTCAAAATGGATTCGAATTTATAATCCACTGTGAAATATATAATTTTATTGATTATAGACTTCAAATGATGCGGGAACTAGGCCTACTGTAATAGGCGTAAAGGCCTAGCCTTTTGGATGAGTATGTACACATTTGGATTGAGAACACAATCTACAATGTAGCATAAGGAGCCGTTCAAATGCCAGAGGAAATATCTACCATACCTGAAAAAAATTGTTTTGTTCACCTATTTTGTGTGTGTGTGTAACTTCTAACCTTATATTAAATATAATATAGCCCACACAAACTATTGCAGAACCTCTCACTTTCCATTTTAGTTTCACATGAACTTCAATAATGCAGCATTTCTGTTACACTGCACTTTAGTCCCTATATGATAGCCTACTCTTTATATATTTTGTTTTATTCCACTAACTCGCCATTAGGTTATAGAATGAAAGTGTGGCCACTGACCACGATTAGCACAACCCATTATTTAGTCTAAATTCAAAATAAGCAGTTTTAAAAGAAAATGTTGATCACCCCCCCCCCCCCCCCCCCCAAAAAAAGCAGTTTTGTTGTGGTATGTCCGTCTGCTAACACAAGAAATGAAGATGCTCACAGGCTATAAGGTACAATTATGTATCAGCCACTAGAGATCGATTGCTTATATTTGACAACTTCGGTTGACTATCCTATAGGCTACTCCTAACAATTGTAAACAATATTGTCACGTAATTTGATTAGACCCATAACATTTAAATGTAGGTAATTTAGCAGACGCTCTTTTCCAGAGTGACTTATAGTGAGTGCATACATTTTCGTACTTTTCCCTTACTGAACCCACAACCCTGGCGTTGCAAGCGCAATGCTCTACCAACTGAGCCAAACGGAACCCAACCCCAAAACCTCTGAGGTGCAATGCTGCACTGTAACTTCTGAACGGTTATTGTAACCCCTGACAGCGGATGCTATGAGAACATGAAAGAAGATGGCGCGTCTGAGGCGACAAGAGGCTGTCATAATTTATGCCGCGGGGTAGACCGGGTGAAACGTAAACAAGCCATACCATTCAGCTCCCCACCGTTCCATCATTGGCACAATTGAAGTGACAATGACCACGGATTGGCCCAAATCTATATCTGTCAGCTAAACTAACGTCCAATTAACTTGACAAACCCTCCACGAGAGAAGGAAAATCAGTTATTTTTGTTTAGTAAATACACGCTGGATTTATAACACCAGGGTCAACTTTCAGAATTGTTGGCCTGATCATTGATTGTTCGATTTTTTTAATGTTACATTCATTAATTGACATTTTGTCATACCTTTTACAAAGATCACCCTGAAATTAAGGAAAATAAATGTAATAACAGTGTATAAAGACAGGTGCACATGTTATTCAATTATTGATCATTCGGTTTTTATTGACTAAGATTCTTGGCCTTCCTAGCTGATCTCTGCTCTGATAAGAGAAACATTGCTGTATAAACTTTATAAACTGTATAACCAGCCATGGACTACTCAACTTTGCTAATGTATTCAGAATTCGTGGGTATACAGATATTACAACAAAACATAGCTTGTTTCTGTTAATAACGTCCTTATTCAGTATGAATAATGTCAATGTATTAGAGAATGAAACAACAAACACTATTCAAGTGTTTCATAAGCACCCGTAGGCCAAAATGTCGTTGTTGCTGAAATACAGTTTATTATCAGCATAATCACTCAATTACTTTAAAAGCTTTTCGTTTTCATGCCATTAGAAATCCCGGTGAATAATGTTAGGTATTTTTAACGAAACTTGGATAGAAAATAATTACAGGGATTATGAATTTATTCCGTTGTCAACGCCTGAGCATAAACTATTAAAGGCTGATTTCTGTCAAGGTCTCTGAAATATTTTGTCATGCCTGTAACTGCATTTTTTTGGTTGCTTTGGCAATTAAATATTTCATATTGATGAATGATTTCAGCTTTTTCTAAGGAACATTTTAACAAAGTATCTGTTTATTTAGGCTATATTTGAGTAATAGCTACTAAATGCATGTGATTGTCTTCTCTTTAGCCGCCAAAATACTATAGCAATACGAGGGAAGGGAGTCTCAGATCTTGTGTTTTACCTCGTCCGGTGGTGTTGGACATATCTCTGAGGTCTTTGTCGTTGGGTGTCCTTGACAAATGCAAGAGGGTCCACGCTCTCTCTCTCTCTCTCCCCCAGTTAATTAGATGTTTTTAGTCCATGTGGGGCCTCGCTTGGCATGAATGTGTTCCTGAGTGCACTCTTTGCTGCAAGAGGACATTGTAATAGTTAATATGGGGTTCTTATGAATACTGTTAAGTAATGTTATGCCGTAGTGTGGCATAGTATTAAAATATATTAGCGCCCGCGTTGCAGTTTCAATTTGAGTCTTAAGTCCCCGTCGCCGCTCTTATTTAAAGAAATATATAGGCCTATATAATAAGCCAAAACAAAAAAGCACGTTTCACTGCTTATCGTAGGCTAGGCTTTGGATCTTTGTTGGGACTACCAATTAGGAATAATAGGATCTCGATAGGGACTACTCTCTCACACTACTTAGTGAATGTAACGGGACTCGATACTCTAACTAAACGATCAGCCAATACATTACTCATTGTTAAGCTTTTACACATTTCCAACCATTTGTTAAATATGTTAACAACCATTCACATTTGCTAACACAGTGATGTACCCATGACTAGCCGTTTGCACATTGCGTTCACGATCAAAAGCACCTCATTGGTGCAAATAATTACCTTCGCCTTGCAGAAAAAAGGTCCGGGCAGATATCCTTATTATTATCCAATGCTAGACCACACTGGAGAAAATGAAACCTCGGCCGGGGAGATCCAAGTCAATCTTTGATAAAGCGTCTGGTATGATACTCTCTCAACAGGCAGAGGTGGTGTAGCTGTTCACGACCTGCTACTAATACTGTGCAAGGTTTTATCCAACAGACGCTCTCCGAGGCGCGCAGTGGAGATGGTGCGCCGCGGCCATTGGATGATGGAGTCGAGGGGAGTGCAGTAGAACTAAGGGTGAGGTGTGGCTATTTGAAAAGAGGGTGTCACCTTTCCCAAAACCACATGGATGACTGATTTTGTGTTTTGAGTGGCATTCCACCCAATACAACACACTGTCTTAGCGAAACAGTAACGTTTACGGAAACACTTGTCAAGGAGCCGGTTTGTTTTCATTCACCCCCAGCGACAGCTTCGCTTTGATTAGATTGTGTACAAGATGTGACACGATTTCCGGGGGTCTGTGAATTCCGGTTAATTTGGAGTACACTGTTTTCACACACAATTTGGAACTTGATTTGTTGTGATCTGTCACAATTTATGCTATCACATGACAGGTATATGTCCCCTTATTTGAGTGATAAAATGAGTAATATAGGACTATACCATGTCAGGGACATGGGTGAAGCCTATATGTTGTAGATGTTATGCTTAAATCATAAAGTTTTGTTTTGTGTTGTACCCTGCATAAGCACATCAGATATAGAGTATTATCTACTTACAGTCATACTTGACTGATATAGGACAGCTTATTATTTCGTGTCAGAGGACTTCAATTAAAAAATAATGGATCAAATTAAAGGTTGAATAGGCGATTGCTAGTATTTGCTACTTTTTACACAACTTTCAATGTATTAAATATGGATGAAATAGGCCATGTTTGCCCACAATATTGATTACATGTATTACTTTTTGCACATTAATAGCCTAAATGTTTATTAGAAACTTCTTTCAGATTGCTCTTCTTTATTGTTGGAATGAATTTATATTTGCATATTATTATTAATATTATTATTATTATTATTACCACCACCACATTATGGCTGTTTTTATTCTGTTACTAAACAAAGATGCAGAGGTAAATCTTATATACATCATTTTCAACATCATCACCAAATTCAGTCAAAAAACAACTACTCGGTCCTATATGTTGATATGGGATTACATTATTGTATTACCTTTCACACACCCGCCCTTAGATTGCTTTCTGTGGTTGTTTGTGTAGTTGTAGGTCAGACAGTGTTACGTGGATTGTGTTCTATCCCTCTAAGCTTTTTTACTATCCTCTTCGCCTCTCCGTCAAGTAGCGCTGTAAATGCCAATACTAGATTACTAACTAATGGTAGACTGTCTCTTACTTACATAATAAGTCTACAGCGAGTTATTTAAGGTCAAACCAGTTAAAGACAGAGACAATAGACAGTAGACACTGCCTATCCAATTTAGTGGACATCACGTCTGAACATCACTTCCAAACATCACATCCCACGCATTTTCAGCTGCTGGTTATCATAGTGCCAAGGCGTTCTGATTGTGCGTATTGAATGCCTTAGCTTATTTTACACATTCACCACTTAATCAAGTGAATGGGCTCCGTGAAATATGCGCGTGGTTCTTCGCAACAGGGTGTTGGTGTCCCTCTGCGTTCCAACAGTGTTTAGTTGTTCTCACGAGCTTGGAAAACAAACATAACACCTATAATGACTCTCGTTTATGACCCCGTGTTGCCTAACATGGCCACAGTGTCGTCTGCCCAGCAGAAATGATGGTCTATGTAACCATATGGCTCGTGGCACCAATTTACAGTTGTTTTGCAGTTTTGCCAGTTGAAGACATAGCAAAATTGATTATGCAAAAGTGCAACCTTTTGCCATGGAAATTGGTGATTGGAAACAGAACATATAGTCGGGGCAATTTAAGTGTAGGTCCTTAAAAACAATCTAGAAACGTTGTACAGACTGTTAGTTGCGAGATTACGAAATATATGTGAAGTAGATAGAAGGGGACCCTTGTGCGCCCCAAACAATTTAACGTCATTGGTCAGTGCATCGCAAATCCTTATCTCGTTAGGCTACAATTGGTGAACTCATTCTCAATCTTCCCCGGCCCGCCGTGCAATGTAAATACCATTACATCAGGTTCGCTCCGGGACAAAGGGGCGAATGTTTTGAAATAAATAAAACTGTCGAGGGACTAAAGCGAATCATAACATTAGATGGAAGCAGAGAATTCCTCTGTGAAGTGCAAAGAGAGAGCGAGAGCGAAGGGCAACTGCCTGGGGAGGGAGGTGAGAGATAGAAAGAAAGATGGAACACAGAGGTTATCGAGAGTTTAACAAGGGATTAAAACTTCTAGATGGCTATCTGCATCAGAAGTGCACATTTTAATAATGTTTAGTTACAGGGGTTTTGTTGTGTGGCTTGCTTTGAGGCAAACTGATTGCATGAATATACACCCAAAGGCTCTCAGATGACTGGGTCATGTGAGTATCCACCAATAATAATAATGATTATAATGAAAAGAGAATATGCAACATGTTAATATAGTAGGCTACCTTTGGTACTGTTATAATAATTATATGACCTCCTCATCATCATCCTTCCTAAACTAATAAACCTAATATTATAATGATGATGAGGATGAAAATGAGAAGATGGAAGAGGAGGAAGAAGAAATAACATAATTAGGCCTACATCAATTGAATCATTACATCAACGATTATGACGGTGGTATTCAGGTTGCGTGTATTGCGTGTCACAAATGTTCAATTATTAGCCTAAAATAATATATTTTATTTCCAGTAATCGCATAACTCTTTTGATAGCCTAATTAAACCGTCTAAATTCAGATATCATGGGTCTCTGCAATATCAAAATCAACGTATTGCATATGGAGAGGGGGATATAGGGGGAGGGGATGTAGGCTATATATATATAGTTTACATATAGGCCTAATGTTTTTGTAAATAGTCTATAATCATCTATAATAATTTCGAAATAAAACCTGAACTAAATGATTCATTCGAATAAAGAGTATAGCCAAGGCAATTCATCTGTCTGGTATTAGATCAACTCACAGACAGTTTCTGAAAGCATTCTCCGCCCAGGCCATATGAACAAGCCCGTTTAATTTGTAACTTGATTGATTATTAATAGGCCTATGCAGCCCCTACTTATTTTCTACTGTGAGATTTTATTAAGACAACCCGCGGATTGTTTTCCGATGCTGCACATGTAGGCATACAGTCAGTCTGTCATGTCCTTCAGTTCAGAACCACTCTCAGACTTGGTTGTCAACATGCAATGGAGAAAAGCATTTCGCCAGAGGATATTCTCAAGATCTTATGCGATTTGACTATAGAATGGACCGACACAATCAACGTAGCGCTCGGGTGGAGCCAGTTAAAGTAAAATGAAAAAGTGAAGAAAAAACCATACCTTGATCAAAGAAAAATAAATATTTACAGCAGCGTTCGGCTTTGAGCACAGCCACCCATATCAAGAACACCTTCTGCAACCATTCTCAAAAACATTGCTTTAAATTTTTTTTTAATAACGTCTCCTCAGTCCAAGGTTGCTGTGTTTTTCCTCAATGAATACGGTCTTTATGGCTGGAGCCTAATTTAAAAATAAATGCTTGTTTTTATATTAATGCCTATACCAACGTTTGCATATTGGACGCAGTAGTTTCATTGAAAGGCTATTGCTTTATCTCGACAGGGGTAGCATCAATGATCCCACAAAATAAAAAGAAGAAGCATTTAAGCATCTAATCTTTAATCGAAATAATGAATTCATATTTTAACAGTAAAATTTCACAACTGACAGAATAATTAACCTTTTCTAAATTTCTGACAGCTTTCATATGTACTACTTTTTCCTGAGGGCAATCGACTATTAATTGAATTACTTTTCTGTACTAAAACAAACAGGGATAGGTTTACAATATATCAATATCACTCACTTAGCCTACATTGGGACTTTTTGGGGACATGGGGCAAAAGGAGATGCATGCCCCAAATGTTTCGGGTGTGTCTTGTTGATGGGTATTTTTACGGATTCAGCTCCCCCGGCCAATTTTGGACCTGCAACAAAGTTCAGACCCAGGGGCGACGGGTGCAAACCACGAGGGCAAAGGGTCAGAAAAGCAGCATCAATTCTTGTCCAAAAGATAGGCTAGTAAATGAAACTGATTAACAAATGATAAGCCTATAGGCTACTATAATATTAGCCGAAATCTTCTGACTTCAATTAGACATATGCTTTTCAACTTAAGTTTATCATAATTGGATTGGAGTTGAGTTGTAGCCTCAAGCAAAAACACTAAGTTCAACTTTGGCGTTTTCATATTCCACACAACAAAAGTAATACTCCACCTTATTAGGCTAACCTTTCTTAGGTCTGACACTTTACACCGGTAAAAAGCATGTAGGTCTACACCTTGCAACTCAGCTGAGCTATTTTTCACTGGGGAATTACTTTGAGACCACTAAAGTGAACACCACGAGGTAGACTACTCCAAATTAGACATTTAAATATAGGCTATGACATGATATGACAACTGATAAGCCTATGAGGCTCAAATATAATATGTTTGAATAGGTCTAAATTATAAAAAATAAAACGAAGGCCACAAAGCAAGCGATTTAGCTTCATTCAGTAACAAAATATGGAGTCCGTTTTGAAGAAAAAGAGACCAAACTGCATCGAGAGAGTGGGATAAAGAATAGGCCTAGCCTCCAGTTAGGGCCTAGGCTATTTTTCCTCATAAGCACCAATTGCAATTTTTCCATCTATGTAACTGAACTTTTTCTGTGGTAAAATTCTTCTCAAATAATTGTACAAAAACTAAACGACCGTTTTGGCTTCTTGTCCGTGTCTCTCCACCTGCAAAGGTGCGTGCGAAGGGAGGGTAAAGTGAATTCACTGTGTCTGATTCGCTGATTACTCGGTGCGCGCACGTTTCCCGTCCCGCTCTCTGCGTGATGCATGGCCTCCTCTTGCTCCACGCTGCTCCGCTTGTCACTCTGCACGCTCTGCAAGATGAATGGGTTCACGTTAAAGCCCACTTAATAGCAACTTTTATAAATCTAGCCTTACGCTTGTCTCTTTGTGGTCAGCGATTCGAGATGAGCCAGATAATTAGATCATACTAGCTAAAGAAATGCATCAATATTGATGATTCCATTACCCCCTTGCAAACTTTTTTGTTTGTTGTAAACATACATTTCTACCAGGATCCATGTTAGAATTCCACCCAGACCACCATTTTTATTTTATATAAGGAATCTTCTCTTTTCCACGGATTTACACTTAAACTACACCCACGTTTGATGTCCCCTGTCCCGTTTTTTCTGATCTTCCAACATTTTCTATTGTTTTTATGCTTTAGATTGAATCTGTGTTAAATGTGTGGACACCATGCAGTAAATGCATTGCACAGTTTAGGCCTACACAAGTGTCCAAAATTGCAAGCTTCACAGTGAATATGTGAGGGGACAATATTATATTTCTCAGCTACAGCGTGAGGAGAGCATTAGCCCCCCTTGAAAACACTACAAGATGTCATTGATGCATCCATTGAGACATTCAGTCTTTCATGCTTAGTTGGGCTATATAAGTTAACAGTATGTTGCCAATTGCCATATGTGATTTCCCCACATTTAGTTGGATACTCAGTCAGTCACTAGACTGATTCTCTCATGATGTATATGTTGCAAATAGAGGTCTTTTCCTGTTCTTTGGTGCTTGCCTTTTCTCTCGTACCTCCTTTAACCATCTGTTTTGGTACCCCATCTTTCTATCCTCATCTTCCTGTGTTTTGTGCACCGTCACCCCCCTCCAGCTTTGTCTGCCTGGTCCAGCCCCCTCCATTGTTCCCCCTCTCTGCCTCCCATTTCCGCTTTGTGTCTGACCCCTGACCCCACACCCTGTTACCCTCTCCCCCTGGCACCCCAAATCTTCTTGTTCCTCTGTTGACTGCTCCGCCTGAGGTTTTGGGGCTAATAACTTTTGCCGGCAAGCTCCTCACAAAATCCCAGCATGACGGCCATTGTATGGGCCACAATGGCACCCAGGCGGTAATAGCCATTAGCAACAGAGGGGCTTGCCCCACATTAAGCCCTACCTGCCCTGCCATCCAGCCTATTCGGGCTCTACCTTTCTCTCCTCACTCTCTTTTTCCCCTCGTCTATCTTTATCTCTGCCTATCTCTCTCTCTGTCTCTCTCTGTCGCTCTCTCTGTCTCTGTCTCTCTGTCGCTCTCTCTGTCTCTCTCTCTCTCTCTCTCTCTCTCTCTCTCTCTCTCCCTCTCTCTCTCTCTCACTCTCTCATTCTTTTTCTCTTGTCTGTTGTGACAGGCATCAGTTACTTCACCCCACTTGTAGGCTTGAGGCAGAGATCTCAAACACTGAATGGTGGCTGCCTGGTTTGTGGTATAGTCAATGCTTGACTTGGGCAGGAGCTCACCGGAGCTGAGTCACCGGAGCTGGGTACCGGCACCTCTTATTTTCTACTACATGAGTTCCTGTTCCTCTTCTAGAATATTAGCTCAAAAGCATTGTGAAACTCCTGCACCTAAATGTAAACAGTACCGGCACCCAAAATAAGTACCGACACCTATTTCAGTCCAAGACAAGCACAAGGTATAGTAGTCAAATCCCAGTCTTTTTGCTCATAGTAGCTTATTGTGGTCTTTGTTTGATTAATGTAGGTTTTTATTTAGAAAATATGTGGACCTTTCCCTCAGAGATTTTACAATTCATTTCAATGCCCAACCTACAAAATGTATACCTCGTTAACCAAATGTATTTGTCTGGGCAATGATTTTCTTCAGCTAATAAAAACATTTAACTACAGCATCCACTTTTAAAAAGAGGACATATGGATGAAAGAGAATAATTCAGCCAATGAAATCAGAGATACTCTTTACACAAAAAGAACAGCGAACATGTGAATGATTAACTTACGTTTACAGTAATATGTAGACCAACAGACAGACAATGAGCAGACAGACAGTATAAGAATAAGTATCTGCAAAGGGAGAGTTGGATGGTCAGAGTGATTGGTAGTACCCCTCTTCATGCCTGTCAGTCAGAGTAGTGGTTTCCATGGAGACTGGCATCACAGGGTGCAAGGCAGTTGCCTGTATGTTTGGAGTTGTGGAGTTGAGTGGACCCAGGGGAAACCATGTTCAGGTGGTCCACTTACTGCAAACATTCTACACCACTGGAGAGATAGCCTATTTGACAAATGGATGGTCAAAGAAATCCATTTTTAGTCTAACTCAACCTAATTGGATTATAATTCATAGATTATGTTTAAAGTTATCTGAATAAATTCTTAGTCAACTCAGTATTCAGTCAATCAATGGGGTGCCAGGGAGCCTGCACACCAAGGGAACAGCCTTGTGAGTCTGACATGCTATTCCCAAAGAAGATACATTTAACCCACCCACTCAATTTGATGTGTAGAGAAAGGTCTTAGGTGAAGTTGGCCATAATAGAGGGAGGAGGGTGCAGCTGTGTTGATGAAGCCATAATGTGTGAGCAGGGGATTTTGACACATGGACTGAGCCGGTGGACAGAGGGTCAGGTAATTGCTGCCACAGGGTCCTCCTGGGTTCACAAAGACCCCCAATCCTTTTCAGACAGCCAGAGCAGGGTGTCCTCTTGTGCCTCAGTTCCAGCACCATCTTTCGCCCCACTCTGGGAAATGCAATAGGCCAAAACACAGCTCCTCCTTGCTTTGATGGGTAACTTATTTGTTTATTTTTTTCGTATGTAGACCTTGCAGTCAGCTGACACAGAGGATTCCAGGAATAATGTGGGGCCAGCCTATTACAAATAACAAGGGCTCATGAGTATTTCATAATGTGACGAGGAAAACCCCCAGTTATAAGGTAACACTCATTGATTTGAATGCAAAGCCCACTACGTTTCTGGCAGTTGGTGTGTGTTTGTTGACAGTCATGAAGTCCTCTCTTCTCTTCTCAATCCAGCGATTTTATCACCATAGCCTACGCCGTAAAACAGGAATGTGCTTGATATGCAAATGAGCCGGCATGCATTGAGTCCCATTATAACAGAGGGAGAGTGCCTCCCATGAACACCATACACACCTCTCCCCCTGCAAGTTTACTGCTGAGATGTCCTGTGGACACGTCGTCTGACCATTACTGATGGCCCATAGTAATAGCAATGTAATTAGGCCTTTATTGTCATGTAATTCTCCGTCAAGCACATTGTCAATATATTGGTTGATGAGGTTGAAAGTGAGATTGGAGCCACTGACCCAGGTCAAGCTTGGTAATTATAGCAACTGTGCAAAGTACTCTCTTCCTCTCTCAAGGATGCTTGGTAAATGTGTGATAGATGTTGGTTGGAGATTGTAGTATTTGTTTTTGTCCCAGTGTGGATATACCCTGTCGTTTTATTACGTTATGCCTTCTGGTATCTATTTGAGTGTTTCATTTGTCAGCATGAGTAAAACTGAGGGTTTAGGAGGGGTGAAGACAGAATGCAAAAGGGATTAAGCTGGGGAAGTGAGGGAAGGAGAGAGGCAGGGAAAGAAAGAGAGAGCACTATCTCCTCCTCCCTAGTGTGTCACCGGCAGCGTGTCACTGGCAGCGTGTAACTGGCAGCGTGTCACTGGCAGATTTGCTGGTGCGGAAGCAGATCTTTTCCCTCAGTGACTCTATTAATTTACCTCATTTATCTTAACCCCCCCCCATAAATACTGGAGACCTCAGTCAGATTGAGAGTATGCGTGTGTGTGTGTGTGTGTGTGTGTGTGTGTGTGTGTGTGTGTGTGAAAGAATAAAAACACAGCAGCTCCCCTTTCCATTCCCAGAGGACAAATCCGTAGCGGAAAAACTCATTTTCCTGCAAATAGTTTGTCAGCCAAGCTAGGAGGAGTGATAAATTATCACAGACGTTAGGTGAGGGAGGGTGAGAGGGAGAAGAGAAACCCTCCCTTTCTCCTCCTCTCTCCCTCATTTCCCTTCCCTCTCTCCCTTCCATTCTACTTCTCACTCTATTTCCTTCCCACATACTCCCTCTCTTTTCCTCATTTCTATTTACCTCCATTGCTTCGTTCCCTCTTTTTCTCTCCCTCTCTGATATAAAAAAAAACAAGCACATTAACACAACACACAAACAAACACACATCAGCACTCGTACACACACACACGCACGCACACACACACACACACACACACACACACACACACACACACACACACACACACACACACACACACACACACACACACACACACACACACACACACACACACACACACACACACACACACACACACACACACACACACACACACACACACACACACACACACAGCCTGGTACAGTGGAAATTGGGAAAATTTTGCTGCCCCTACAACTGAAGTGTGACTCCCCATCCCAAACGATAAATTGATGGGCAGCAAAATGGATTTGTTTTCAACTAGTAACACATCAAATAAATAATAATTCTGCACGGGGAGTGTGGCGGAATGATGAATGGGGTGGACAGCTGGATCACAACGGAGAAATGGAGTGAGAGAGAGAGGAAGAGAGAGCGAGAGAGAGAGAAAGAGACCGGGAGGAAGGAGGCCTGAGAGAGGGAGAGAGAGAACAACTAGAAAATCAACAAGCAAACAAACATTGCATCGTTCAGTGAAATAGTTTGTATGCTGTTTTCATAGACAAAACTAACTGAAATAGACACTCCAGATAGCGGATTATATGTGTGACTGAGAAAATGAGATGAATTGAAAGGAACGGTCCAGCAGATGTCCTTATAGAGGAAAGTGTTGGCACCATTCTTTGAAATGATGGAATTCACTGCTTCATTTAGCTTCATGAATACAGTTTAGTTAGTTAACCATAGTGATTTATGATATATTCCAGAGTCGTTTGAGCAATAATTTAGCAACCAGCTGAGCTATAAAAAGTATTTTGAATATTCAGTTCTTTGAAACTAGAAGAAATGTAATCGTTACTTTTTAAGTTGAGTAAATGTGAAAGGCTGAATTGTCTATTTCACTTGTGACTACCTTGTCAACTACGTAGGTGATAAAATGGACATTTCACTTATGTAGAAAAATGATTTATATTTAGTTTGGTTGAAATTGCAGAGTTCTCTGCAGACATCAGCTGGTAACCATCATGTTTGCATAGCTGAACATTCTCACACTATGGCAACTAATATAACATTATTATGTCATAGTGTGGGACTCAAAGTGTATTCAGAACTGTAATACTGCATCAAATGGGTTTTCTTTTGAACAGAACAGAAAACTGGTGTCCTATATTTTCCTTCATGAAATATTTGAAAGACTTAAGTTTTTTAATGAATTATAGTGAGGATCTCTTTCAGTACCCAGGAATTTAGGCCTTTTAGCATTTTTAAATGCCATTGAAAAAGTGACGAGGAGTCCAAATCAAATCAAATAGAAAAGCACATTCAGCAGTTGGAAGTGAAATAGGCCACTCTCAGCGATGCTTTCACTGTGGCAGCTGTCTGGCTGTTTATTTACACATAAATCTACACACAACAGAGCTGAAATATATTTTATAGGCCCCCAACTTGTTAGGATGATTACAATATCATCAAGCTGTTGTTGATGTAGATTACAGTATTTCAGAATTGTGTATATCAAGGACATTTGCACATGACTAAATATTTCCACTTTTCCCTTTGCTTGGGTCAGTGTAATTTATTTTTTTAAATGCAAAGCTACATTTCAGTAACTACATATAACTATAACGCAAATGTCAAACAATAAAAAGTATTTTCAGCAAAACAGGTGATGGTTTTCAGTTCAGGCTTTTCACCATTGCATATTGATGAATTTCCTACAGAGATGACGTAAATGCCATATGCAGGTACCACTCTCCATCTGTACGTCTCCCGCTCAGCCCTCATAATGCTCAGTTGGTGATCTCACATAGGTAATAACCATAACAACTAAGGACATACAATTACCATAAGTACTATCATCACCATCACCATGATCATAATCATCACCATCATCATACAATTATAATCACAGTCCCAGCCAAACCGTGCACCATTCTGACACTTTATTCACACTGTAGTGAAGCAGTATTGGGAAAACACATTTATTGGAGACATCATTATGCATGGCAAATTATTAATAACCGCTATTATACCTTTCATTTGGTTGACTTTCTCTCCATTTTCTCTTTATAATTTATGCTCCTCAATGTCTACACACAATGTGATTTTTTTGTACCACTTTTTTTATCAATATCTCTTTTTATTGTTTTTCTCTCCCCCACACACACTCTTTCTTGCTCTCTCCTTCTCACTCGCTCTCCCTCCATAGTGATTGATGGAGTTAGGCGACAGAGCACAGAGCAACGTGTGGCCACCAGTCCGAGACAGCCTGTTTCTCAGCGTTCACTGAAAGAGAGAGGGGGAGAGAGAGAGAGAGAGGAAAGGAGGGAAGGAGCGAGAGAGAGAGAGCGGGGGAGAGACATTGAGGAGAGAAATAGAGAGAGAGAGAGAGAGAGAGAAAGGGGGAAGAGAGAGAAAGGGAGGGACTGAAGAACGAAGGGAGGGAAGGAAGGAGGAGGAAGGGAGAGAGGAAGGGCGGAAGGGAGAGAGTGAGAGAGGGAGGGAGTGGGAGTGTGGAGTGTAAAAGGGAGAGGGGAGCTCAGCTGAAAGCCGCAGACTTAATTCTATGCATCATTAAGCAGTCTCACTCAATGCAACATCCCCTATACATCATCCACGCTCAGTAAACACAACGATGACATTACATTAGCAACTGCAAATGAATTTTCTTTTTACAGGGAAATTGAGAATACTCTCTTTCTCCCTCTCTCCCGCTCTCACACACACAGACGCTTGCAAAACTCAAACACAAGCCATTAAAAACAGGAAGATATTTAAACAAAACAAAAACAATATTTCCCCCTGCCTCTCCCTCCCTCTCTCTCTCTATCTCTGTCTCTCTCATTCTCTCACAGAGAATCACAGATTCAAATGTACCATATTTGGAAATGTCTAACTATCATAATATCATATGGATATTACAGTACTTATCATTTCTCATCAAGGAAATATCAATGCCGTAAAAAAAGTTAGATTTTGGGGGGGGGGGGGGGGGGTTCTAGAGCAGAATGTTCTTGTTACAAATAATACATAGTGTTTTTGGGGACAATATCAGTTAGGCCTATCTAAAGAAACATATTATGCAGATTCATTCTCATAATATGCTTTTTTATATGTTTGTTTATTTTCTCTATTTTCTACAACAGTCTTTACTTTTGCATACCTTTTCATTTTCCAATTATTTTGTTCTACAGAGATATTTTCAGTCATTGTGAGAAATCTCATTGTGAGAAATCTGTGCATCCTAAATAGAACACACTCACAGTCACTACTCAGGCCTAAGACAATGTGAGTGGCATAAATGATCAGGCTAATCAAATTAATAATTATGTTTTTATTGCACATTATGTATTTTCCTCCTAAAGTACCCAGCCTTTGAAGTCTAGGAAATCCATTAAGGCCATGCAATAGATCATCTCATCTGACCGGCATGTATCGCCAGGCTCATTTAAGAATATTGAATCTGTTACAGTAAAGTAACCCCCCGGATTGAGTCAAATGTAAAAATCCATTCCTTTCATGCATCTGTGAAGAGCTGTCATTGTGTGCTGTAATGACGGATGACGCCAGCTCTCTCTTTCAGCGAGAGGTGATAAAAAGTTCAATTATGACTGCTGGGGAGACAGGTGGGGATGCACGGACACAGAGACAGGGAATTGGAAAAGATCCGTCAAGAGATAAGGCCAATCAGTCAATGAGGAAAGCATTTCTTCACGTGAGCGGTGGAAAGTGTAATTCTCCCAGTGCCTGTGTGACACAGCCGAGTGCAGTCTGGAGTTAGAGGTCAGCGAAGGGTCAAGAACATGACCTTTGACCTGGCCCATAGCTGATGCAGCAGGCTCCCAGACTGCTCCAAAGAACTTAAGTCCCCACAGTCTGTTTTTGTTATATTGGACACTATTGGTTTCAAGTGAACCTAATCGAAATGTAGTTTGTTTTGTGGAAAAGATGATTACTTGCAGCAACTGATCATTATGTACTTGTAATGGCAGATCCAAATGATAACAAGCGCATTAAAGGCTGGATGAAATAATAGCCCAGAAGTGAATCAAGAATCATGTTCATATAAAAACATTGCTCAAAACCCATGCAGGGCTATAGAACACTATGCTACATTTGTTCCATCCATTCTATTGGTATTTAAGAGACTCCCTTACTAAAGTGTGGAGTGTGGAGAAATGTCATCCCACGACACTCTCTCACTGACAGCAAACAGAACCGTACTGCATATACTGTATCTGTGTCACAAGATTCCTAATGTCATAGTGGAAATATAACCCTGACTGAGTAAACAGGCTACTATAACCTCTCTCTCTCCGCTATCTGTCTCGTCACCATCAAACAGAACAAGGCCCCCTGCCAAGATGGCCTCAGTGGTGACCCCATGGTGTTGCTCTGGGTTTGACCCACACTGAGGTGTGAGGACAGCCTCTACCTCTTACTGAGCTCCAGTCATTTTACTGTCCCCATTCGTGGCTCTTTATGGCTCATGCCTTGATTACAGTGTGGCCCTTATTGGCCTCCAAGTCCACTGTGTCCTGGAGAGCGGCAGAGTTCCCCCAGAGCTGTTATGGCTCCAAAGAGAGAGAGAGAGAGAGAGAGAGAGAGAGAGAGAGAGAGAGAGAGAGAGAGAGAGAGAGAGAGAGAGAGAGAGAGAGAGAGAGAGAGAAAGAGAGAAAGAGAGAGAGAGAGAGAGAGAGAGAGAGAGAGAGAGAGAGAGAGAGAGAGAGAGAGAGAGAAAGAGAGAGAGAGAGAGAGAGAGAGAGAGAGAGAGAGAGACATCAAAGAGGCTATGGGAGGAATGCCGTCATTTGTTTTTTTATCATGTAGCATTCTGCTGCTTAATCAAAAGGGATGGGTCGTGAATGATACCCCGAGCACTCAGATGGCCAAACGAACCCTCCTCGCTGCTGTAAATGTGTCTGCTGGTCAGATAGGGCAGATTAATCTCAGCCTCGCCAGCCCCCCCTCTCTCAACAAAGTGGGATGTGTGGGTGGTTGTAGCACGGAGTAAATGGGTACCTTGCGTGATATACAGTATTAACACATTGCAGGTGCAGGACAGAGGTGTGAAAGGCCTTTGAACATTTTATTGCTATTGAGGTCATATTCCTCGTAATCATAATTCTTAAGATAAAAACCACGGATCCTAAAGTAGGCCAATACTACAGCTATAGGAATGTAGTCAATGGTGTAGGAGCCGGGGTGGAACAGGGGGGACATGTCCCCCCCCAATGTTAGAAGCAACACTTTTATAAAAAAAATAGTAGCCAGATTTGTTGAGGGACTTTTATATTGAAAAGGCCTCCGCTGCTGGAACATGACTAACTTCCCCCACCTCCACTGACTGCTTCGTTCTCATGCTGCGTTCATAACCAAGTGGGAAGGTGATAATTACCAGTTGTGAAGTTGTAAATACCAGTTAGATGGATTCATGTTCTTTGAACTTTTGGCTAATGGCCAATAAACTGCATCAACCATGAACTAAAAGTATATCCTTCTTGTACAGTGCCTTCAAACAATATTCATGATTCTTGAATTATGGATTAAATAGATTTGTTTTTCACCCATCAACACATAATACCCCATAATGACAAAGTGAAAACTTGTTTTTGGAAATGTTAGCAAATTTATTGAAAATTAAATACAGAAATATTATATTAGTAGTCACACCACTTTGCTATGACACTCCAAATTGAGCTCAAGGGGATCCAATTTCCATTGATCATCCTTGAGATGTCACTACAACTTGAATGGAGTCCACCTGTGGCCAATTCAATTGATTGGACATGATTTAGAAAGACACCTGTCTATATAAGGTCCCACAATTGACAGTGCATGTCAGAGCCATGAGGTCGAAGGAATTGTCCGTAGAGCTCCGAGACAGGATTGTGTCGAGGCACAGATTTGGGGAAGGGACCAAAACATTTCTGCAGCATTGAAGGTCCCCAAGAACACAGTGGCCTCCATCATTCTTAAATGGAAGAAGTCTGGAACCACCAAAACACTTCCTAGAGCTGGCTGCCCGGCCAAACTGAGCAATCGGGGAGAAGGGACCAAGAACCTGATGGTCACTCTGACAGAGCTCCAGAGTTCCTCTGTGGAGATGGGAGAAACTTCCAGAAGGACAACCATTTCTGCAGCACTCCACCAATCAGGCCTTTATGGTAAAGTGGCCAGACGGAAGCCACTCCTCAGTAAAAGGCTCACGACAGCCTGCTTGGAGTTTGCCAAAAGGCACCTATAGGACTCTCAGACCATGAGAAACATCTGGTCTGATGAAACCAAGATTGAACTCTTTGGCCTGAATACCAAGAACCACGTTTGGAGGAAACCTGGCACCATCCCTATGGTGAAGCATGGTGGTGGCAGCATCATGCTGTGGGGATGTTTATCAGTAGCAGGAACTGGAAGACTAGTCAGGATTGAGGGAAAGATGAACGGAGCAAAGTACAAAGCGATCCTTGATGAAAACCTGCTCCAGAGCGCTCAGGACTTCACACTGTGACAAAGGTTCACCTTCCAACAGGCACACAGCCAAGACAACGCAGGAGTGGTTTCAGGACAAGTCTCTGTATGTCCTTGAGTGGCCCCGCCAGAGCCCGGACTTGAACATCTCTGTAGAGACCTGAAAATAGCTGTGCAGCGACGCTCCCCATCCAACCTGACAGAGCTTTTTTATTTTTTATTTTTTTTACAAACTTGGAAAGATTTCTAGAAACCTGTTTTTGCTTTGTCAGTATGGAGTATTGTGTGTAGTTTGATGAGGGACAATTACAATACATTATAGAATAAGGCTGTAACGTAACAAAATATGGAAAAGGTCAAGGGATCTGAATACTTTCCGAATGCACTGTATGTGTGAGTGTGTGGGTAGGGGTTGAGTCAAAGGATCACTCAAAGATTCACACGGGTCGGGGCTGCCACACGAATCAATGACTGACGACACAGATGCCACAAGCTAGAGATGAGAGACTGGACCATGCAGAAGAAGGAACTCAGAGTTCCTTTTGCGTCAACACCTCTCATTTGTTTTGTAATTTTCATTCATAAAACAGCTGTAGCCATACCGCTGAAATCACAAGCCTACTACTTGCTAGCTTCATTGACAAACACTTAGCTAGTTAGCAAGTGATTTTCGGCACTGATAAACAGTGTGTAGCTTGTATGTTTTTAAGATAGTTTGACAGCTTGCAGATGATGAAGTTGTAGACATGTTATTGTTCTCAGAAATCATGTCTTGAGAGTGCATACAGACTTTCCCTACTAAATAGACTGTACAGTATATGCAGTGCACTGACTAGTTTCTCAAGCACATTTTTTTACTTGAGAAATACTGCATTAAACACCTTATTTAGATGTAAAATTTCCCGAGTAAGGCCTCCTTGGCAAAACAAATTCTAAACTGCCGACGGTGGTTACTTCCCCTCAGGACCGCCCCTCCACCACCACTCTGGTGCTGGACATGGACCCAGTGGACCTTTCAACTCCTCCTCTACCAGGTCTGTAGCCAGGGTCTGAGTCTTAGTGAGGTCTAGAGGGACATTTTAAGAAAGTTAAAGCTCAATTACTGTATTTCTATACAATTTAAAAACTGAAATGCTATTTGGAGAACAAAAAAAACAAGCAAAAACTACCCCAACCATTATCACATTGGTTGCTGTAGCTTCATTCACTTCAGTCGATCTACAAACACATAGCCTATTACCTATCAAATTAGCTGCTGCACCCACATTGACTCAGCACAGGGATTCAAAACAATCATTTAATACGTACAGAGGGATCTGTTAGCAGAAAAATATTTTATTTACAAAAGGTAAGCAAATACGCTTGCTTTACATAACCTTTTGTTGTTGTTGCAGTTTTATAGCTAATTTCCTGCAATTCTTCACATTTTGCCATGACTCATGACATGTTAATATGATGTCTGAGTGAGAGTGACTAACTAAATACATGGGGGATCCCTGGAGGTCAGGGCCACCTGGAGGTCAGGGCTACTGGGCACGTTCCCTGCGTTCCCAGTCGGTAAAGTTTAGAAAGATGGCTAGACTTAATAAACTAATTTACCAATCTAAAAATATTTAATTGACAAGGGCTAATTGAGTGACTGCATGTCAGTAAGTGTCACGCCCTGACCGTAGATAACTTTTTATGTCTCTATTTTTGTTTGGTCAGGGTGTGATTTGGGTGGGCATTCTATGTTCATTTTCTATGTTTTGTATTTTTTTGTGTTTGGCCGGGTGTGGTTCTCAATCAGAGGCAGCTGTCTATCGTTGTCTCTGATTGAGAATCATACTTAGGCAGCTTTTTCCCACCTGTGTTTTGTGGGTAATTGTTTTCTGTTTTGTGTCTGCACCAGACAGAACTGTTTCGTGTTGTTCCATTTTGTTATTTTGTCTCAGTGTTCAGTTTAAATAAATAATCATGAACACTTACCACGCTGCGCTTTGGTCCGATCCTTCTTCATCCGACGACCGTTACAGAATTACCCACCACAAGCGGACCAAGCAGCGTGGTATGGAGGAGCAGAGGGTTCAGGACTCCTGAACATGGGAGGAGATATTGGACGGACAGGGACCCTGGAGACAGGCTGGGGAATATCGCCGCCCGAAAGAAGAACTGGAGGCAGCTAAAGCTGAGAGGCGGCAATATGAGGCAAGGCAGCGCAGCAGGCACGAGAGGCAGCCCCCAACATTTTTTGGGGGGGGGCACACGGGGAGATTGGCGGAGTCAGGCGATAGACCTGAGCCAACTCCCCGTGCTTACCGGAAGCAACGTGGTACTGGTCAGGCACCGTGTTATGCGGTAAAGCGCAAGGTGTCTCCAGTGCGCGCTCATAGCCCGGAGCGCTATATGCCAGCCCCCCGTAAGTGCCATGCGAGAGTGGGCATCCAGCCAGGGCGGATTGTGCCAGCTCAGCGCGCTTGGTCTCCGGTGCGCCGTTTCGGCCCAGGGTATTCTGCGCCGGCTCTGCGTACTGTGTCTCCGGGGCACTGGGACGGTTCAGTTCGTCCTATGCCTGCGCTCCGCCCGTGCCGGGCTAAAGTGGGCATTGAGCCAAATGCAGAGGTGCGAGTGGTAAGCACCAGATCTCCAGTGCTCCCCCACAGCCCGGTTCGACCTGTGCCTGCACTCTGGAGGGGCCGGGCTAACGTGGGCATTCAGCCTGGAGGAGTGGTGCCAAGGCTGCGCACCAGGGCTCCAGTGCTCCCCCACAGTCCGGTTCATCCGGTGCCTCCTCTACGCACCAGGCCTCCTGTAGGTCTCCCCAGCCTGGTGGGCCCTGTGGCAGCCCCATGCACCAGGCTGTCTCTGCGTCTCCTCCCTCCAGAGTCTTCCTCCAGTCCGGACCCTCCAGCGACGCCCTCCAGTCCGGAGCCTCCAGAGTCGCCCTCCAGTCCGGACCCTCCAGCGACGCCCCCCAGTTCGGACCCTCCAGCGACGCCCTCCAGTCCGGAGCCTCCAGTGTCGCCCTCCAGTCCGGAGCTTCCAGCGACGCCCTCCAGTCCGGACCCTCCAGCGACGCCCCCCAGTTCGGACCCTCCAGCGACGCCCTCCAGTCCGGAGCCTCCAGTGTCGCCCTCCAGTCCGGAGCTTCCAGCGACGCCCTCCAGTCCGGAGCTCCCAACAAGGGTCCCCAGTCCAGGGCCCGCTACGAGGGCGCCCAGTCCGGGGCCCGCTACGAGGGTCCCCAGTCCGGGGCCCGCTACGAGGGTCCCCAGTCCGGGGTCAGCGGCGAGGGTCCCCAGTCCGGGGTCAGCGGCGAGGGTCCCCGCTCTAGAAGCGCCACCCAAGTGTGCCAAGCCAGAGGTGGAGCGGGGTCTACGTCCCGCACCAGAGCCGCCACCGCGGAGAAATGCCCACCCAGACCCTCCCCTATAGGATCAGGTTTTGCGGCCGGGGTCCGCACCTTTGGGGGGGGGGGGGGGGGGGGTTCTGTCACGCCCTGACCATAGAGAGCTTTTTATGTCTCTATTTTTGTTTGGTCAGGATGTGATTTGGGTGGCTATTCTATGTTCATTTTCTATGTTTTGTATTTCTTTGTGTTTGGCCGGGTGTGGTTCTCAATCAGAGGCAGCTGTCTATCGTTGTCTCCGATTGAGAATCATACTTAGGCAGCTTTTTCCCACCTGTGTTTTGTGGGTAATTGTTTTCTGTTTTGTGTTCTGCACCAGACAGAATTGTTTCGTGTTGTTCCATTTTGTTATTTTGTCTCAGTGTTCAGTTTAAATAAATAATCATGAACACTTACCACGCTGCGCTTTGGTCCGATCCTTCTTCATCCGACGACCGTTACAGAATTACCCACCACAAGCGGACCAAGCAGCGTGGTATGGAGGAGCAGAGGGTTCAGGACTCCTGAACATGGGAGGAGATATTGGACGGACAGGGACCCTGGAGACAGGCTGGGGAATATCGCCGCCCGAAAGAAGAACTGGAGGCAGCTAAAGCTGAGAGGCGGCAATATGAGGCAAGGCAGCGCAGCAGGCACGAGAGGCAGCCCCCAACATTTTTTGGGGGGGGGCACACGGGGAGATTGGCGGAGTCAGGCGATAGACCTGAGCCAACTCCCCGTGCTTACCGGAAGCAACGTGGTACTGGTCAGGCACCGTGTTATGCGGTAAAGCGCAAGGTGTCTCCAGTGCGCGCTCATAGCCCGGAGCGCTATATGCCAGCCCCCCGTAAGTGCCATGCGAGAGTGGGCATCCAGCCAGGGCGGATTGTGCCAGCTCAGCGCGCTTGGTCTCCGGTGCGCCGTTTCGGCCCAGGGTATTCTGCGCCGGCTCTGCGTACTGTGTCTCCGGGGCACTGGGACGGTTCAGTTCGTCCTATGCCTGCGCTCCGCCCGTGCCGGGCTAAAGTGGGCATTGAGCCAAATGCAGAGGTGCGAGTGGTAAGCACCAGATCTCCAGTGCTCCCCCACAGCCCGGTTCGACCTGTGCCTGCACTCTGGAGGGGCCGGGCTAACGTGGGCATTCAGCCTGGAGGAGTGGTGCCAAGGCTGCGCACCAGGGCTCCAGTGCTCCCCCACAGTCCGGTTCATCCGGTGCCTCCTCTACGCACCAGGCCTCCTGTAGGTCTCCCCAGCCTGGTGGGCCCTGTGGCAGCCCCATGCACCAGGCTGTCTCTGCGTCTCCTCCCTCCAGAGTCTTCCTCCAGTCCGGACCCTCCAGCGACGCCCTCCAGTCCGGAGCCTCCAGAGTCGCCCTCCAGTCCGGACCCTCCAGCGACGCCCCCCAGTTCGGACCCTCCAGCGACGCCCTCCAGTCCGGAGCCTCCAGTGTCGCCCTCCAGTCCGGAGCTTCCAGCGACGCCCTCCAGTCCGGACCCTCCAGCGACGCCCCCCAGTTCGGACCCTCCAGCGACGCCCTCCAGTCCGGAGCCTCCAGTGTCGCCCTCCAGTCCGGAGCTTCCAGCGACGCCCTCCAGTCCGGAGCTCCCAACAAGGGTCCCCAGTCCAGGGCCCGCTACGAGGGCGCCCAGTCCGGGGCCCGCTACGAGGGTCCCCAGTCCGGGGCCCGCTACGAGGGTCCCCAGTCCGGGGTCAGCGGCGAGGGTCCCCAGTCCGGGGTCAGCGGCGAGGGTCCCCGCTCTAGAAGCGCCACCCAAGTGTGCCAAGCCAGAGGTGGAGCGGGGTCTACGTCCCGCACCAGAGCCGCCACCGCGGAGAAATGCCCACCCAGACCCTCCCCTATAGGATCAGGTTTTGCGGCCGGGGTCCGCACCTTTGGGGGGGGGGGTTCTGTCACGCCCTGACCATAGAGAGCTTTTTATGTCTCTATTTTTGTTTGGTCAGGATGTGATTTGGGTGGCTATTCTATGTTCATTTTCTATGTTTTGTATTTCTTTGTGTTTGGCCGGGTGTGGTTCTCAATCAGAGGCAGCTGTCTATCGTTGTCTCCGATTGAGAATCATACTTAGGCAGCTTTTTCCCACCTGTGTTTTGTGGGTAATTGTTTTCTGTTTTGTGTTCTGCACCAGACAGAATTGTTTCGTGTTGTTCCATTTTGTTATTTTGTCTCAGTGTTCAGTTTAAATAAATAATCATGAACACTTACCACGCTGCGCTTTGGTCCGATCCTTCTTCATCCGACGACCGTTACAGTAAGTGACATGTAACAAAAAGAAAACTGCTGGTGCACAACCAAGTATCGAAAATGCACCTTGTGTATTATACTATTCAGCAGGGGGAGGTCCGGGCTCGCCGACAGACAAGCAACAGAGACAGACATGGCTATGTGTTGAGTGTCCCCGTGTTGCTACAATGACGTGTCACAACAAAGACTGCTCTCACTTTTGGAAGGGATTGCGGACCTTCTTCCTCCTGCGGGGCAGAGGTTTGCCTCTGCTCTCGGCCCACGTCTCGCTGGGCTATGGATGGGGCCCTCCACGGGGCATGAAGAAACCAGTCTCAGGTGGAGAACAGAGCCAGAGCTACATATGACGACATTGAGGTCTGGACCTCGGTAATATATATAAAATAAAAACTCAGTCAGAGTCTCAACTTACTGTTAAGAATGGAAATACATTTCCTTAGGTCTTTCCTTCCTGCACAATCCTGTATTGCACGATTGCATCATTACATGCCATTAAGTTCTTAAATTCTTAACACTTAAATTTCTTTGGGGGGGTATAATGTAGTCTAATCTCGCTTCAGCTCTTAGCACAGACTGTGAAACTGTGTGTGTTCGTGTGAGAGGGGACGGGCTGGATATAGCCAATCAGAATCAAGTGAATTGACGGATGAAATGTCTCTAGCTGAATCCTGAGAGAAGACCGTCTCCAGAGAGAGGGCTGCTCTGCCCGTTACTGCTTTTACACACCCTTACTTGCTCCCTTCTTTGATCAATGTTGCCAATGTTGCCTTCTTTGATCAATGTTGATGCCCGGTTTTGTGATGCCCGTAAAGGCATTTACAGTACTAGTAAAAAATATGGACACACCTACTCATTCCAGGGTTTTTCTTTATTTTTTACAATTTTTTACATTGTAGAATAATAGTAAAAACATCAAAACTATGAAATAACACATATGGAATCATGTAGTAGCCAAAAAAGTATTAAACGAATCAAAATATATTTTATATTTGAGATTCTTCAAAGTAACCATCCTTTGCCTTGATGACAGCTTTGCACACTCTTGGCATTCTCTCAACCAGCTTCATGAGGTATAGTCACCTGGAATGTCTTGTTAAAAGTTAATTTGTGGAATTTCTTTCCTTCTTAACCTCTCTAGGGTACGTGAGACGTTAGCGTCCCACCTCTTCAACAGCCAGTGAAACTGCAGGGCGCCAAATTCAAAACAACAGAAATCCCATAACTAAAATTCCTCAAACATACATGTATTTTACACCATTTTAAAGATACACTTGTTGTAAATCCAGCCACAGTGTCCGATTTCAAAAAGGCGTTACGACGAAAGCAAACCAAACTATTATGTTAGGTGAGTGCCTATTCACAGAATAACACAGACATTTTTTCAGCCAAAGAGAGGATTCACAAAAAGCAGAAATATAGATAAAATGAATCACTAACCTTTGATGATCTACATCAGATGACACTCATAGGACTTCATGTTACACAATACATGTATGTTTTGTTCGGTAAAGTTCATATTTATATCCAAAAATCTTAGTTTACATTGGCGACTTACGTTCAGAAGTTCCAAAACATCCTTTGATTTTGCAGAGAGCCACATCAATTTACAGGAATACTCATAATAAACATTGGTAAAAGATACAACTGTTATGCATGGAATTTTAGATGCACTTCTCCTTAATGCAACCGCTGTGTCAGATTTCAAAAAAGCTTTACGGAAAAAGCAAAAACCATGCAATAATCTGAGGTCGGCGCTCAGAGCCCAATCAAGACACAAGTATAGCCGCCATATTATGCAGTGAACAAAAGTCATAAAAGCATTATAAATCTTCACTTACCTTTGCTGATCTTCGGCGGAATGCACTCCCAGGACTCCCACTTCCACAAGAAATGTTTATTTTGTTCGGTAATGTCCATCATTTATGTCCAAATAGTTACTTTTGTAAGCGCGTTTGGTAAACAAATCCAAAGTCACGAAGCGCGTTCACTAAAAGCAGACGAAATGTCAAAAAGTTCTGTAACAGTCAGTAGAAACATGTCAAACGATGTATTGAATCAATCTTTAGGATGTTTTTAACATAATTCTTCAATAATGTTCCAACCGGAGAATTCCTTTGTCTTCAGAAAAGCAAATGGAACGGGAGCAAACTCTCATGTGAAGACGCATGGTCAGCTCGTGGCTGCTGGCAGACCTCTGACTCATTCCTCTCTGCTTCGGCCCCAATTCACAGTAGAGGCATCAGACAAGGTTCTAAAGACTGTTGACATCTAGTGGAAGCCTTAGGAAGTGCAACATTACTAATATCCCACTGTATCTTCAATAGGAGCTGAGTTGAAAATCGACCAACCTCAGATTTTCCACTTCCTGGTTGGATTTTTTCTCAGGTTTTTGCCTGCCATATGAGTTCTGTTATACTCACAGACATCATTCAAACAGTTTTAGAAACATCAGAGTGTTTTCTATCCAACTCTACTAATAATATGCATATTCTAGCTTTTATGGCTTTGTAGCAGGCCGTTTACTCTGGGCATGCTTTTCATCTGGATGTGAAAATACTGCACCCTACCCCAAAGAAGTTAATGCGTTTGAGTCAATCAGTTGTGTTGTGACAAGATAGGGGTGGTATACAGAAGATAGCCCTATTTGGTAAAATACCAAGTCCATATGATGGCAAGAAGAGCTCAAATAAGCAAAGAGAAATGACAGGCCATCATTACTTAAAGACATGAAGGTCAGTCAATCCGGAAAATGTCAAGACTATTGAACGTTTGTTCAAGTGCAGTGGCAAAAACCATCAAGCGCTATGATGAAACTGGCTCTCATGAGGACCGCCACAGGAAAGGAAGACCCAGAGTTACCTCTGCTGCAGAGAATAAGTTCATTAGAGTTAATTGCACCTCAGATTGCAGCCCAAATAAATGCTTTAACAGACACATCTCAACATCAACTGTTCAGAGGAGACTGCGTGAATCAGGCCTTCATGGTCAAATTGCTGCAAAGAAACCACTACTAAAGGACACCAGTAACACAAAGAGACTTGCTTTGGCCAAGAAACACAAGCAATGGACAATAGACCGGTGGAAATCTGTCCTTTTGTTTCATGAGTCCAAACCAAATTTTGGCTCCAACCGCCATGTCTTTGTGAGACGCAGAGTAGGTGAACGGATGACCTCCGCATGTGTGATGGTGTGGGGAAGTTTGGCTGGTGACACTGTCAGCGATTTGTTTAGAATTCAAGGCACTCTTAACTTCTTTGGGACAGGGGGGCAGTATTGAGTAGCTTGGATAAAAGGTGCCCAGAGTAAACTGCCTGCTACTCAGTCCTAAAAGCTAGAATATGCATATAGTTAGTAGATTTGGATAGAAAACACTCTGAAGTTTCTAAAACTGTTTGAATGATGTCTGTGAGTATAACATAACTCATATGTCAGGCAAAAACCTGAGAAAAAATCCAACCAGGAAGTGGGAAATCTGAGGTTTGTAGTTTTTCAAGTCATTGCCTATCAAATATACAGTGTCTATGGGGTCATATTGCACTTCTTAAGGCTTCCACTAGATGTCAATAGTCTTTAGAACTTTGTTTGATGCTTCTACTGTGAAGAAGGGGGGAATAAGAGCTGTTTGAGTCAGGGGTCTGGCAGAGTGCCACGAGCTCAGTCTCGCGCGCTCCCGTGAGAGTTAGCTGCGTTCCATTGCATTTCTATAGACAAAGGAATTCTCCTGTTGAAACAAACAAAACATCCTAAAGATTGATTCTATACTTAGTTTGACATGTTTCTACGGACTGTAATATGACTTTTCGTCTGAACTTTCGCCTGGAGTTGCTCGCGCCTCCTGAGTTTGGATTTGTGTACTGAACGCGCGAACAAAAAGGAGGTATTTGAACATAAATTATGGACTTTATCAAACAAAAAAAACATTTATTGTGGAACTGGGATTCCTGGGAGTGCATTCTGATGAAGATCCTCAAAGGTAAGTGAATATTTATAATGCTATTTCTGACTTCTGTTGACTCCACAACATGGCAGGTATCTGTATGGCTTGTTTTTGTGTCTGAGCGCCGTACTCAGATTATTTCATCGTGTGCTTTTTCCAATAAGTTTTTTTGAAATCTGACATAGCGGTTGCATTAAGGAGAAGTTTATCTATAATTCCATGCATAACAATTGTATCTTTTAGCAATGTTTATTATGAGTATTTCTGTAAATTGATGTGGCTCTCTGCAAAATCACCAGATGTTTTGGAGGCAAAACATTACTGAACATTACGCGCCAATGTAAACTAAGATTTTTGGATATAAATATGAACTTTATCGAACAAAACATACATGTATTGTATAACATGAAGTCCTATGAGTGTCATCTGATGAAGATCATCAAAGGTTAGTGATTAATTTAATCTCTATTTCTGCTTTTTGTGACTCCTCTCTTTGGCTGGAAAAATGGCTGTGTTTTTCTGTGACTAGGTGCTGACCTAACATAATCGTTTGGTGTGCTTTCGTCGTAAAGCATTTTTGAAATCGGACACTGTGGCTGGATTTACAACAAGTTTATCTTTAAAATGGTGTAAAATACTTGTATGTTTGAGGAATTTTAATTATGGGATTTCTGTTGTTTTGAATTTGGCACCCTGCAATTTCACTGGCTGTTGTTGAGGTGGGATGCTAGCGTCCCGAATATCCCAGAGAGGTTAACCAGCATGGCTACCACAGCATTCTGCAGAGATACGCCATCCCATCTGATTTGGGCTTAGTGGGACTATCATTTGTTTTTCAACAGGACAATGACCCAACACACCTCCAGGCTGTGTAAGGGCTATTTGACCAAGGAGAGTGATGGAGTGCCGCATCAGATGACCTCGCCTCCACAATCACCCGACCTCAACCCAATTGAGATGGTTTGGGATGAGTTGGACCACAGACTGAAGGAAAAGCAGCCAACAAATGCTCAGAATATGTGGGAACCCCTTCAAGACTGTTGGAAAAGCATTCCAGGTGAATCTGGTTGAAAGAATGCCAAGAGTGTGCAAAGCTGTCATCAAGGCAAAGGGTGGCTTCTTTGAAGAATCTAAAATCTAAAATATATTTTGATTTGTCAAACACTTTTTTGGTTACTACATGATTCCATATGTGTTATTTCATAGTTTTGATGTCTTCACTATTATTCTATAATGTAGAAAATAGTAAAAATAAAGAAAAACCCTGGAATGAGTAGGTGTGTCGACTTTTGACTGGTACTGTATATAATATATATATATATACACACACTACATGAACAACAGTATATGGACACCTGCTCGTCGAACATATCATTCCAAAATCATGGGCATTAATATGGAGCTGGTCCCCTCTTTGCTGCTATATTAGCCTCCACTCTTCTGGGAAGGCTTTCCACTAGATGTTGGAACATTGCTGCGGGGATTTGCTTCCATTCAGCCACAAGAGCATTAGTGAGGTCGAGCACTGATGTTGGGCGATTAGGCCTGGCTCTCAGTTGGCATTCCAATTCATCCCAAAGGTGTTCGATTGGGTTGAGGTCGGGGTTCGGTGCAGGCCAGTCTAGTTCTTCGCTACCAATCTCGACAAACCATTTCTGTGTGTACCTCGCTTTGTGCACGGGGGCATTGTCATGCTGAAACAGGAAAGGTCCTTCCCCAGACTGTTGCCACAAAGTTGGAAGCACAGAAGTGTGTAGAATGTCATTGTATGCTGTAGCGTTAAGATTTCCCTTCACTGGAACTAAGGGGCCAAGCCTGAACCATGAAAAACAGCCCCAGATCATTATTCCTCCTCCACCAAACTTTACAGTTCAAATCAAATCAAACTTTGTCACATGCGCCGAATACAACAGGTGTAGACCTTACCGTGAAATGCTTACTTACAAGCCCTTAACCAACAATGCAGTTAAATAAATAGTTAGGAAAATATTAACCAAATATATTCATGTAAAAAATAATAAAACCCCAAAAATGTAACACAATAAAATAACAATAACGAGGCTATATACAGGGGGTACCAGTACCGAGTTAATGTGCGGGGGTGCAGGTTAGTCGAGGTAATTTGAACATGAGTCGAGGTAATTTGTACATGTATTGGGGCAGGTAGCGTTCTCCTGGTATCTGCCAAATCCAGATTCGTCCGTCGGATTGCCAGATGGTAAAGCATGATTCATCACTCCAGAGAACGCGTTTCCACTGCTCCAGAGTCCAATGGTGGTGAGCTTTACACCACTCCAGCCGACGCATGGTATAGCGCATGGTGATCTTAGGTTTGTGTGCGGCTGCTCGGCCAGGGAAACCCATTCATGAAGCTCGTGACGAACACTTCCTGTGTTGATGTTGCTTCCAGAGGCAGTTTGGAACTCGGTAGTAAGTGCTGCAACCGAGGACAGACGATTTCAGCACTTGACGGTCCCGTTCTGTGAACTTGTGTGACCTACCACTTTGCGGCGTAGCTGTTGTTGCTCCTAGACGTTTCCACTTCACAATAACAGCACTTACAGTTGACCGGGGCAGCTCTAGCAGAGCAGAAATTTGATGAACTGACTTGTTGGAAAGATGGCATCCTATGACGGTTCCAAGGTGAAAGTCAATGAGCTCTTCAGTAAGGCCATTCTAATGCCAACGTTTGTCTATGGAGATTGCATTGCTGTGTGCTCGAGTTTATACACCTGTCAGCAACGGGTGTGGCTGAATTAGCCAAATCCACTCATTTGAAGGGGTGTCCACATACTTTTATATATACAGTGTAGTTGTGTAGAGAGAGATTGATTAATTTCAGTTTGACCTTTCATGCCTAGTTTTTTTATTTTATTATGTTGCTGGTTATTGTTACAGTATAATAACTGTATTACAAATACTATTTTTAGTTTCAAACCATACAGTATGCAGAGCAGCAGAAGTAACAATCTGCTATAGGGAAAGTAAGATAAATATTAGGAAATGAATCATACAGTATCAGAGAAAGACTACAAAATGGTTGTTTAAATTAATATATCCACATAGACAGTCACTGATTGGAGTTTACCAGAGTAAGTGCCCCTCTGCAAGGCCCCCCTTAGCCTTGTAAATTTGCCTATTTGTAAGTTAAGATTTGTCTGTATCCTTTTCTCAAAGTAAAACAAATAAAGAGCATTTAAAAGGTGTTTATCAAAAAAATCTTCCCGTGGGGCTGATGGCCCCAATCAATGTTATACTCTCCTACGCCCCTGCATGTAGTATAGTTACAGACAGAGACTGTGTGACACACAACACTTTAATTAAGTTAGAGGATATCTCTCTCTTTACCCCGCTGGTCAATCTGTCTTTCTGTCCTTCGTTTCCCCTGTGTGGGAGGCCGGTGTTCTGGGGTAAGAAGCTGGGAAAGTCCCATGATTTATGGCCTACTACAGGCCTGACTGCCTCTCGCCTCAGCGAGGTTAGCAGTGAGGGTAACGAGGGTTGATTGCTTCGCTCTATTCTCTTATTTGGGAAATCCTATATTGTTCATTGGGATTTATTGTCACTCGCATCCTTTGCAGTTTGCGATCTGATTAACATCATATTTGGGAAAGGGAAACAACTTTGAGTGCATTTTATTAGTTTGATTATTACATTGTGTGGTTCAGATGTTAATAATTAAGCAATGCAGAGGGAGAGTTATGGAGATTTTATCACCTGTCTCACATGGTAGACTCATTTCCCTGTTATATTTTTTTCACTTTTCACCTTTAGAAGAGCGCTACATAGAACCTCATAAAACTATAAACACCTATTTATACACTGGACAAACCCAAGAGCTAAACTTGTGATTCTTTATTTCATTTCCTCAGAACTTAAATGCAACTCCTTATAGATTTCCTAATTTCAGTAGAAAATATATGACAGACTTTTTTAGGATCCATTTCATTAATACATTCATCTTTACATTACATGTTTCTCTGCTTAGGTAGAGTAATGACCACTATTGCTTTCAAGTGTACCAAAGCAGCAAACCACAGTGAATATGGATGGATCACACTTGTGCATGGTCTACAAAACCCTCCATACTCTATGCTGACTGTTGAATCACCTTGAGGTCCAGTTGAATACTCCTGCTCTCGTTTTGCCTCAGATGGAGGAGCAACAGACTTCGGGTTATTAAAGCCAGCCAAGCTTACATGGAGAGCACGGCACACGGCAGAATATTGTGACTCAAGGCCAGAGGAGGAGGTTTGTTTTTATCATGGCAAAGCACCCAAATCATGTTGGTATGAAGAGGGCTATATAAATGCAAATTGTATTGGAGATCTATTAGAGTCCTGGAAAAGGGTTGTATGTAAATGTCTATAAGACCACAGTGGAGCACTCAGCCCAGGCAGATTAGTATGGGCTGCGATAAAAGACAAAATAGAAATAAAAAAAATGGAATTGCCTTGTGGTAAATCATGGTGAACAAGGTGAGAACTTCAGTGAATGGTTGTGATTTATTGTATATGCAAGAGAGATGTATTGAAGAGAGATTGTTTTAAATGCGCCAGTGTCAAAGATTGTTGGGTGCAGTTCATAGTATTTGCTTTACTAAGGAAAGAACTCTCATGCATAAAATGTGATCGTGTTCAAATTCTAAGGTATGAAATCCAGAGATCATTAGAGTTACGTTTCGTAGTAATTTGGGGCTTTTATTGTAATGGTGCAAATTCTCTAGTCTAGACTAACTACATTAGTCCAGCCAAATGAGAGTGAGAAACAAGGGAAAGTTATAATCGGCTAAATAATTTCTTGCTTTGCTTGTTTGTGTCCTAAAGGATACTGAATAATGACTTTATTTTACCCTATAAAATAACAACCAATATAGATAAATTAATTAAGCCCATAACATAAACTCATCACATACACATGTTGAAATGTATGTTGTTGAAAAACAGTACAAGTACTATACAACAAGAGGGAATATGTGAGTGCTGTGAGCAAGTGTTGTCATGGAGATCAATAGTAGAGAAATAGTGTCCTCTAGTTATTTTCTAGGAGAAGTGCAGGCATTCCTGTCTGACATTCGGTGCTTGGGCATTAGTAGCTAGGTTTCCATCCAATTTGCAACAGATTTTCATGGGAATATTCTGAAATCTGCATAAAACAATATGCACATTATCCCACCAGTGTGTTGCCAAGAAACAGATTTATTGCAGATAAAAGTCTGTGCGTGATAACATAGTCCAACTCAATCATCAAGTTTGCAGACGACACAACAGTAGTGGGCTTGATCACCACCAACAACGAGACAGCCTACAGGGAGGAGGTGAGGGCACTTGGAGTGTGGTGTCAGGAAAACAACCTCTCACTCAACGTCAACAAAACAAAGAAGATGATCGTAGACTTCAGGAAACAGCAGAGGGAGCAGCCCCCTATCCACATCGAAGGGACAGCAGTGGAGAAGGTGGAAAGTTTTAAGTTCCTGGGCATACACATCACAGACAAACTGAAATTGTCCACCCCCAAAGATAATGTGGTGAAGAAGGCGCAACAGCGCATCTTCAACCTCAGGAGGCTAAAGAAATGTGGCTTGTCACCCAAAACCCTGACAAACTTTTACAGATGCACAATCGAGAGCATCCTGTCAGGCTGTATCACAGCCGGGTACAGCAACTGCACCGCCCTCAACCGCAAGGCTCTCCAGAGGGTTGTGTGGTCTGCACAACACATCACCGGGGGCAAACTACCTGCCCTCCATGACACCTACAGCACCCGATGTCACAGGAAGGCCAAAAATATCATCAAGGACTACAACCACCCGAGCTACTGCCTGTTCACACCACTATCATCCAGAAGGCGAGGTCAGTACAGGTGCATCAAAGCTGGGACCGAGAGATATAAGCTGTTTTTCAATCTCAAGGCCACCAGACTGCTAAACAGCAATCACTAACTCAGAGAGGCTGCTGCCTACAATGAGACCCAATCACTAGTCACTTTAAATAATGGCACTTTAATAATGTTTACATATCTTACATTACTCATATCACATGTATATACTGTATTTTATACCATCTATTGCACCTTGCCTATGCCGCTCGGCCATCGCTCATCCATATACTTATATGTACATATTCTCATTCACCTCTTTAGATTTGTGTGTATTAGGTAGTTGTTAGGGAATTGTTAGATTACTTGTTAGATATTAGTGCACTGTCAGAACTAGAGGCACAAGCATTTCTCTACACTCGCATTAACATCTGTTAACCATGTGTATGTGATAAATAAAATTTGATTTTGATCTGCACATAAAATAACTTTTGCGGTTAAATTCCCATGTACCGAAGAAAAAATACAAGTTAAATGGTTTGCCGTCACACTTTCAACTCTAATGATGTTTTTGTCACAAAAACGGATTCGTTAGCCTTATAGCAAATTTGCCCCACAGTGTGGGTCGGCTACCTACATGATGAGATTATTATGGATAATAAGAGCGATAAAATTTGTTTGTTAAATGGTAGCCAAGCATCGATCATCATGTCACCAGAATAAGACCCTCAATATTTATTGAAAAGGTGCATCAAGCTCATCACCGTGCACTTTCACCACCCTGTAAAATTCATCATAATTTATTTAATCTCTAGACTAACAAACGGCATGCTTTCCTGAGTCATAGTGGGAGGACCTCCAAGTTTACTTCGATATGATAGTTATTAAATCAATATTTGCGAATAAAGGCGTTTCAACTGCCATTTCTCGCATAATTTATTTTACCGTCACAAAAAGATCAGACCATTTTGAACAACCACATTTTATTTGTTCATGCTTCAGGTAATTAAATCAGCATGAAATGGTTGGATGGAAACCTGGTTACTGATACAGAGCAGGATATTTCCTTGCCCCACTGGTACTAAGGACAGAGTTTCAATCACATACACGCAACAAAGTACCCACTGGGCAAAAACTGGTTGAATCAACATTGTTTACACATAATTTCAACCCAAAAATCTATGTGATGACGTTGAATCAACGTGGAAAACGAAATCTCATCAACTTCCGGGCATGTTGTGTTTTTTTCACCCAACTTTTAACCTAAATCCAATGACATGGTGAAAGTTTTTATTAATTTCATGTTGAATTCATGTTAGTTGACAACTCAACCAAATGTAAATCAAAAGTAGATGTTGGAACTGATGTCTGTGCCCAGTGGGTAGTGTCGATTCAGCTGTTCATTCTTAAAAAACGACTTCATAATGTAGACATCTTCATAATAAGCCTCCTGACTATTACAAAAAGGTGGCAAAAGTAAGCACACAGAAATGACAGGTGAGTAATATCTCAATAATTAAAATGTTTAAATAATAACGTATATACAGTATATACAACTCGAGAAGCATTAATAAAATGCTGGTAATGTCAACATTACAGAACGTTTCCCTTTAAAGTATTTACTCTATTGCAACTGGCTCATGATCTATATAAAAAAAATATCACAATACTTTTAAAACATATTATGACAGCAAGTCAAAAGCTTTGATAATGAACACCACTCCACCTTTCACCTCCTACCCTTCGTTTGAGTCTTTGGGAATAAGTATGCCCCTGGCGTCACTTCTTACGAACTGCTATATTCTTGCACACCCATGTCATGCCATCCTATAAAGTAAGTAAACAGACTCATATTACATCGGCACAGTATTAAACATTAGTGTGCAATCAGTGTCTATGAGGCTCTCTAAATGTGCATACAGTATGTGTGTGTTGTGTGCAAATGTAGTGTATGGGCAGTTTGTGTGTACAGTGCATTCTGAAATTATTTATACCCCTTGACTTTTCCACATCTTGTTACGTTACAGCCTTATTCTAAAATGGATTAAATTAATATTTTTCCTCATCCATCCACACACTACCCCATAATGACAAAGCGAAAACAGGTTTTTAGAAATGTTTGCTAATTTATAAAAAATGATAAACAGAAAAAACATATTTACATCATAAATATTCAGACCCTTTGCTATGAGACTCGAAATTGAGCACAGGTGCATCCTGTTTCCATTGATCATCCTCGAGATGTTTCTACAACTTGATTGGAGTCCACCTGTGGGAAATTCAATTCATTGGACATGATTTGTAAAGGCCTGTCTATATAAGGTTCCACAGTTGACAGTGCATTTCAGATAAAAAACCAAACCATGAGGTTGAAGGAATTGTCTGTAGAGCTCTGAGACATGATTGTGTCGAGACACAGATCTATGGAAGGGTAACAAAACATGTTTGCAGCATTGAAGGTCCCCAAGAACAGTCACCTCCATCATTCTTAAATGGAAGAAGTTTGGAACCACCAAGACTCTTCCTAGAGCTGGCCGCCCGGGCCAAATTGAGCAATCGGGGGAGAAGGGACTTGTTCAAGGAGGTGACTAAGAACCTGAAGGTCACTCTGAAAGAGCTCCAGAGTTCCTCTGTGGAGATGGGAGAACCTTCCAGAAGGACAACCATCTCTGCAGCACTCCACCAATCAGGATGTATAGTAGAGTGGCCAGACGGAAGCCAATCCTCAGTAAAAGGCACATGACAGCCAGCTTGGAGTTTGCCAAAAGGCTTCTAAAGGACAGTCAGACCATGAGAAACAAGATTCTCTGGTCGGATGAAAACAAGATTGAACTCTTTGGCCTGAATGCCAAGCGTCACGTCTGGAGGAAACTTGATAACCTCCATACGGTGAAGCATGGTGGTGGCAGCATCATGCTGTGGGGATGTTTTTCAGCGGCAGGGACTGGGAGTCTAGTCAGGTTGAATGGAGCAAAGTACAGAGAGATCCTTGATGAAAACCTGCTCCAGAGCGCTCAGGACAACAACCCTTCCAACAGGACAACAATCCTAAGCACACAGCCAAGACAACACAGGGGTGGCTTCGAGGCCTCCCGAGTGGTGCAGTGGTCTCAGGCACTGCATCACAGTGCTAGCTGTGCCACTAGAGATTCTGGGTTCGACTGGGAGACCCATGGGGTGGCGCACAATTGGCCCAGCATCGTCTGGGTTAGGGGAGGGTTTGGCTGGCAGGGATGTCCTTGTCCCATCGCACACTAGAGACTCCTGTGGCGGGCCGGGCGCAGTGCACACCGACGTGGTCGCCAGGTGTACGGTGTTTTCTCCGCCACATTGGTGCGGCTGGATTCCGGGTTAAGTGGGCATTGTGTCAAGAAGCACTGCGGCTTGGTTGGGTTGTGTTTCGGGGGACACCCGGCTCGGCTCTCGACCTTAGCCTCTCCCGAGTCCGTACGGGAGTTGCAGCGATGAGACAAGACTATAACTACTAATTGGAAACCATGAAATTGGGGAGAAAAAGGGGTAAAAAAGAAATAAAGTATATATAAAAATACAAAAAATACAAAAAGGAATGGCTTCGGGATAAGTCTCTGAATGTCCTTGAGTGGCCCAGCTAGAGCCCGGACTTAAATCCAATCAAACATCTCTGGAGAGACCTGAAAATAGCTGTGCAGCGACGTCCCCATCCAACCTGACAGAGCTTGAGAGGATCTGCAAATACAGGTGTGCCAAGCTTGTAGTGTCATACCCAATAAGACTCGAGGCTGTAATCGCTGCCAAAGGTGCAACAAAGTACTGAGAAATGGGTCTGAATACTTAAGTAAATGTGATATTTCAGTTTTTTCTTTTTAATACATTTGCAAAAATGTCTAAACCACCGTAGATGTGTGTTTTATACCTGTACTCCCTCTGCGGTAATTGCAGAGCAGGCCTGGATCTGCCATACCCGGTCTCTGATGGTGTGCAGGTTGAGGCCCTCAGCTAGCTCTGATGCAGGAGCCGCAGTCATCAGGTCCTGCTTGTTGGCAAATATCAACAGTGGCACCATGCTCAACTTCTCTTCTTCCATCAACTCAGCTAGCTCCTGTGTGTTTGAGTGTGTGTGTGTGTATGTGTAAGAGAAGGGTGGGGGAGGGGTTCAATCAATAACTGCATCAAAATAGGGATATCAGAAGACAGCTGAATAGAATATTGTGCATTTTTACAGACTGGTGACACTTTACCTGACCGGTCTCTTCAAAGCGTTTCCTGTCTGAACTGTCAATCACATAGATCTGTGACGAAGATGGACAGAGGAGAGTATTAGTGACAGATAGGTTCAACCGTATAAAGCTTTCTGTCTCCATTTATTTGTGGTCAGAATACTTTTTGGACCCACCAGTACGTCTGTGTTCTCAAAGTAGTTCCTCCAGTACGGGCGGATCTTGCGCTGGCCTCCAATGTCCCAAACATTTAGCTTAAATCCCTGGGACTGCATGCTCTTTATGTTGAATCCCTGTGGACAGAGGAGGAGAGTGCCCATTAATGCAACGCTTTGGACAGTTTGTGATCACTGTGAGCATGTGTAACTATGCTTTCATGAGTGTCTGAGCTGTGTTTATGCTATTGTCTATATCCAGGGTTGGGCAGGTTACTTCCTAAATGTAATCTATTACAGTTACTAGTTACCTGTCAAATTGTATTCAGTAATGTATATTTTGGAACACCCAAACACAGTAATGTAATATGTTTACTTTCTGTTACTTTTGGATTACTTTCCCCTTAAGAGGCATTAGAAGATCACAAAAAGGATCCATCAAATGCATTTGGTGCGTCATCATAGTGGTCTCTGCATTTTTTTACATTTTATTTTTTATTGGCTACATCATTTCTGAATTTAAAAGTAATCAATGTAGTCATCTAGTTTTTCAAAAGTATCTGTAATCTGATTACAATATTCTTAATGGTAACGTAACTGATTGCAGGTACTGTTTTTTCTAATAAGATAATATGTAACTGATTACATGTATTCAATTACTCCCTAATCCTGTGTATATCAGTACATTTACCTGAGTAGGGGTGATGTGGCTGACATCCTCTGAGGCTAGCTGTTTAAGCAGGGTGGTCTTGCCAGCATTGTCCAGCCCTAGCAACAGTAACCGCACCTCCTGGTCCGGAGAGTGCTTCAGTCTTCGCAGAATCGACAGCAAACCCTGCAGTGCATCACACATCCAGGTCAGGTGACATCATGACAAACAGTACAAGTTGGTACTTAGGTTATAGCTATGTAATGTAATAAGAACCTAGGCAACAAGGCATTATGTTCAAACATAATTAACAGCAGGTGGTCCAGCTACAAACAACTTCTGTTCTGTTAACAGGGTTACCTGAAAGCACATTATTGCATAACAGAGCCAACACACCAGGGCAGAAATAATGCGAGGCCAGAGGCCGCGGGCAACCTCAGCCAATCACGAAACGCCCTGGTGTGATTGGGTTTGGCATGGCACAGATTAATCAAGACGAGCCCGAGCTCTGTGTGCAGGAGGCAAGAAGCACTAAGAGCACAGATTTAACTGTTAGCCTCTTGCCATGGCCTACTTTCACACCACCTTTGATTGGACAGTTGAGACATGTGCACAGCAAGAAGACTCTTCCAGTGTTGAGGGAGGCTTAAGAGGTCTTCTTATTCACTGCACTTTTTGATCCAGCCAACTAAATAGACAGCAGATTCTCTAGCCACATCCTTGTGATATAGTTAATGTCACAATCACTGTAGATTACATGCAATCTGAGTAGGCAACAAGAATTAGGACTAGCTAAATAAATTGAGAGACTACACGTGTCACAGGTGATTCTGTATTCAGCTTGGAGGATGAATGTATTTAACGGTTTGGGGTACTTTATTACTGCAGGAATCAGTAATATGGTATCAAGCCGTACTTGTTAGTTTAGATAACTGATTACCAATCACAAGTTAAAAATGTGTCCATAACATTTGAAACGTTGTCACTGTTATTAGCTAGCTATAGCTTGTCTATGCGTAACCTTACTTGACAGAAAATACATGGTATTATTTGTTATAAAGTTATGTTCTGACAGTAACAACCGTAATTCATTATTTACATGAATGACAATCAGCATGCCCTTCCAGGTACAGACCGTATTGGCAGGTACAGGCTGTACTGTACTGTAGCTAACGTTAACGTTACTAACCCTAGCTAGCTAACTGTTAGAAAGCTACGTTAAAGTTAGTCGCGTCGCACTTTTTGGATAACTGACTAACGTTACTCTTTCGCCCATACGATATTGCATTTAGCCATATAGCTCAATTCCAACTTTATGTTGATCATATTGCAGGGTACTTACCATGGTTTGCTCAGCTAGTGGCTCCTGTTCAGGCTCAGTGAGTGGATTAGCTAGCTAGTAGCATTTGACTGTATTCATTCGGAGAACAGCTGCAAAGCTCCCCGTAGCTATGGTAGCCGTGACGTCATAATAAACAACGACGTGCCATTATTTTGCCGAGCTCGAGACCCATTTATATCTGCGATTATTTCAGTTTTTCTGATTAGGAATTGCCCATTTTAAGAACTGATCTCTTACTAAATTATCTTCATTTCCAGTGCTTGTGACTCACTCAGACAAATAGTCTACAGCAGGGATTTCGCAAGTATGGCTAACTGCGGCCGAGAGTATAGGCGAGTGGGTGTGTCGAAAGGAGTGAGTGTGTGTGTGTGTGTGTATGGAAAGCGAATCATTTATGGCAGATTTGTTGTCACTCAAGTCCGTTTTGCGTGGCTGATTGGGCTGCACAACAAATCGATAAACCGGCAAACAGTGCACTGGGGTATGGACATCCTGCCAACCTGAGATCTGACCAATAGTGTGCAACTGCAGCCCGCAATTCGGTAGTTCCCCCCTCAAGCATTCCATTGGTACATTAATGAACACCCCTGCTCCCCCCTCGAACAATTCAATTCAAGGGGCTTTATTGGCATGGGAAACATATGTTAACATTGCCTAAGCAAGTGAGGTAGATAGTATACAAAAGTGAAATAAACAATAAAAATGAACAGTAAACATTACACTCACAGAAGTTCCAAAAGAACAAAGACATTACAAATGTCATATTATGTATATATACAGTTTTGTAACGATGTACAAATGGTTAAAGTACAAAAGGGAAAATAAATAAGCATAAATATGGGTTATATTTACAATGGAGTTTGTTTTTCACTGGTTGATCTTTTCTTGTGGCAACAGGTCACATATATTGCTGCTGTGATGGCACACTGTGGTATTTCACCCAGTAGACAGTAGATATGGGAGTTTATCAAAATCGTGTTTGTTTTTGAATTCTTTGTGGATCTGTGTAATATTAGGGAAATATGTGTCTCTAATGTGGTCATACATTAGGCAGGAGGTTAGGAAGTGCAGCTCAGTTTCCACCTCATTTTGTGGGCAGTGTGCACATAGCCTGTAGCCTGTCTTCTCGAACATCTCATTGGTTCCGTGCACCCAAGTGTATGGCTAGCTATAGCTACCCCTGTCACCCCTGCCCCTTCTTCAAATCAAAATCAAATCAAATCAAATGTTATTGGTCACAATACAATACAATTGATTAGCAGATGTTAATGCGAGCGTAGCGAAATGCTTATGCTTCTAGTTCCGACAGTGCAGTAATATCTAACAAGTAATCTAACAATTCTTCAACAACTACCTAATATACACAAATCTAAATGGGTGAATGAGAATATGTACATATAAGTATATGAATGAGCGATGGCCGAGCGGCATAGGCAAGGTGCAATAGATGGTATAAAATACAGTATATACATGTGATATGAGTAATGTAAGATATGTAAACATTATTAAAGTGCCATTATTTAAAGTGGCATTGTTTAAAGTGACTAGTGATCCATTTATTAAAGTGTCCAGTGATTGGGTCTCAATGTAGGCAGCAGCTTCTCTGAGTTAGTGATTGCTGTTTGGCAGTCTGATGGCCTTGAGATTGAAAAATAGCTTCTATCTCTCGGTCCCAGCTTTGATGCACCTGTACTGACTTCACCTTCTGGATGATAGTTGTGTGAACAGACAGTGGCTCGGGTGGTTGTAGTCCTTGATGATATTTTTGGCCTTCATGTGACATCAGGTGCTGTAGGTGTCATGGAGGGCAGGTAGTTTTCCCCCGGTGATGCGTTGTGCAGACCGCACAACCCTCTGGAGAGCCTTGCGATTGAGGGCGGTGCAGTTGCCGTACCAGGCTGTGATACAGCCCGACAGGATGCTCTCGATTGTGCATCTGTAAAAGTTTGTCAGGGTTTTGGGTGACAAGCCACATTTCTTCAGCCTCCTGAGGTTGAAGAGGCGCTGTTGCACCTTCTTCACCATATTGTCTGTGTTGGTGGTCCATTTCAGATTGTCAGTGATGTGTATGCCGAGGAACTTGAAGCTTTTCACCTTCTCCACTGCTGTCCCTTCGATGTGGATAGGGGGGTGCTCCTTCTGCGGTTTCCTGAAGTCTACGATCATCTCCTTTGTTTTGTTGACGTTGAGGGAGAGGTTAATCTCCGACTTCTGAGGGTTCAAAACAACTGGGATTGGGAAAAAAACAAGCTCCGACTGGGAAAAATCGTTTTGAACAGTTATCCAACTCGGAATTCAAACTCAGGAACTCGGGCTTCTTTCTAGATCTCCGACTTTCCGACATGAAGATTACTGACGTCATGATTTGACCTTGTATTTTTTAAGAGTTCCCAGTTGTTTTGAACGTGGCATATGTACCACAGTACAGTTGAAGTCGGAAGTTCACATACACTTATGGGGACATGGGGACAAAGATCGTACTTTTTTGGAGAAATGTCCTCTGGTCTGATGAAACAAAAATAGAACTGTTTGGCCATAATGACCATCGTTATGTTTGGAGGAAAAAGGGGGATGCTTGCAAGCCGAAGAACACCATCTCAACCGTGAAGCACAGGGGTGGCATCATCATGTTGTGGGGGTGCTTTGCTGCAGGAGGGACTGGTGGACTTCACAAAATAGATGGCATCATGACTCATTGTAGCTAGTTTCATCTTGTTCTTGATACCGTGTCTTGTTTTGAGGTATTTTGACTGATTTCATGTCAATGCTAATATGCAAAAAAAAGCCCTAGCTAGCTAACCAACAACTGTAAAAATTTATTTGAGAGACAAGTGCTCATTGTGCAAATGTATTTATGTTTTCAATAAACATTGGAGACAAATTATAGTTTACACGTTGGCAATAATCTAAGCCAACCCCGTCTGTTTTGCCCCATAGTTGCACACGTCGGTTTTGTTGCTAAACAACTCTTATCTTTTCTTCCGTTTTTTTTTATTAAAAAAATAATGATACAAAAAAAATGTAATGATGGACATTCTTTAATGTAGAAAAACCAGTATACATACAAGAAGTATACAAATAGATAATAATAACATATGCTAGGGGGTACAACAAATTACAGATTATACAAAGACCTTAAAAGAAACACACATATTGATTGTTTTAACAGCTTTCTTATTTGAAGAATGTTGAATGGTCTTAATGTACTGCTCCAATTCCTTATAGAAAACATGGAAGAGTGTAATTTTATTAGTGAATTTACATTTATGAATATGAAATTTTTTCATTAGCACAATTCGATTTATGAGGTAAAATAGTTTTTCTTTATCCTTATTATGGTTAAGGAAACCGAGCAGCACATTCTCCCATAACAAACAAAAGTCATCAGGAATACTAACAATTATAAAACTGAATATCTTTCCATATTTTTTTTTACATGCAGACAATGCCAAAATAAATGCCAAACTGTTTCTGGATGCTCAACACAAAAAGTACAGTCAATGTTAATGTCTTTAAGTTTCTTCAGGTAATGATTCACAGGGTCATATTTAATGATCATTCTGAAAGAGACCTCTTTGACCTCGTTAACAAGCAGGTATGTGTGTGGTAATAACCATTATTTTTTCCCAACAGATATTAGTGACCAATGTATTCCAGTAAGTTGACATAAGGAATGGATACAATATCCCTTTGAAATAAAGCACGTATAGATCTGTTGTTCTGAGGGAGCAAGGAGAAACATTTTTCCTATTGGTGAGTCAACTGGATTAAGCGAGGGTAGGTCAAGAAGGTGATGTCTGGCTACGCCTCTAAACAACATGAGAGTTCCAGATGGAATAGCATCAAAGACTATAGTGAACTCTCTAGGTGTTACAGGGATATTGTAAGGAGATAAAAATTCCTCATAATTGAGTAACAATCCTTCTGCATTAAAAAGTTTGACTCACCAGCAGGATAGGATTATGAAACCAGTTCTTAAAAAATTAACTTGTTTCTATACAAAAAATCCTTATTGTGCCAAATGAAATACCTATGCGGGGAGAAATTGTTTATATACTAACGAACACGTTAAGAATACTTGTCTATGAAAAGCAGATCATGTTGTAGGAATCTTATCAATTTTATAGTTATCAAAGTAACAAAATTGAGGCCACCAAAACAGGAGAAGATATGAGGGATGAGATTCCAAATTGAAGATGGATTCTTTAAGAAATGTTTAGCCCAATTTATCTTAAAAGTATTATTCAAAGTAGAAAAAAAAAAAAATTGAGACCACCATATTCATATGAGTTCATAATGACAGATTTCCTAATATAATGTGTACGATTTTTCCAGATGAAGTTGAAAAGCACCTGGTCAACCACTGCATAAGTAAGTCTGGAGATACCTCCAGCTTTAGAAAGCAAAACTCAACCTTTCAAGGATGAATCCCTCTGCAATCAATGGTTCAACTTTAGTTTTTTTTCAATAATAGGTATGAAATTTAATGAGCATCTTTCCTGTTGATCCTTAGATATGGTAATCCCGAGGTATGTTACTTTTTCCTTGACTGGAATATTGTATATAGAGGGTATCGCACAGTCTAACCGCAAACAATTCACACTTATTAAGGTTTAGGCAAAGACCAGATGCTTTGGAAAATATATTTATCACATCGATTGCTCTAGGAATCTTGTCAGCATCTTTCAAAAAGAGGGTGGTGTCATCTGCAAGCTGACTTATGATAATATCTCTGTCAACAATAGAGATCCCTTTTATATCGTTGGATTTAACAGAACTTGTAAGAAGTTGGGTTGCAATGTTGGGGGTTACCCTGGGGGGGGTCAGGTATGGCGCTACACCAATGCCATGATTACTGTATATATGTGATAACCTTTGTATGCTTACAATTCGCAATGATGGAAAAGTACTGGGTAATGGAGATGTACTGCTTTAGTTCTCAGGGTGAGAACTGCCTGCACCTGCTGATAGTCATGCAGCCTCAAGGCCGAGATGTTCCGAAAGTAGCAAAGTGCCTGAGACTACACAGGTGTGGTTGATGGCTTATAGTAGAGCGAGAAACCACAGTCCAGACATGTTTTTCTCATCTTAGATACTTTGTATCTAATCCAATGCAACAATGTTAAGGTATGATTGACGGTAGGTTATCCACACCAACTAGTATAAAGAGTGTTGTCTCCTGCTTCGCCCCACAGATCTTTACTATAGACTACTGAGATATTCTGTATGTGAATCGCTGTCTGCAATTGCATTTTATTACTAAAGAGTTTTATACCAAGGTTCCTGTGTCATCTATCTGGAAGACTGATTGTTGAAGGAAACTTACATCACCCCATGCAAAGGACCACCCAACATTTGGCGAGCTTGCCAGGAGTTGGTGACCACTGCGTCTGGATGATCTTTGTCCCACTGTGCAGCTCATCAAATTATAAGTTAAGCAGACGCCTGTTAAATCAAAAGTCTGAAATTAGAAAAAGCACTGTAATATGATGTATATTTGATAAATAACACAGAATGCCAGGTGTAATAGTTAGAAATTCCTGAGGGTCTAATGGAACCTTGTGTGAGGAACTTGGTTATAGATTAGAATGAACCAAGTCAGTACTGAGGTACTGGGTGACAAGTGATTGAAAGTGTTATTTGCGCATGGTGTCCTTACCTGAGGGAAGGCACAGGTTTTTAAAGAATGGTTGTGTATGGTGTTCTTACCTGAGGGAAGACATTGGTTTTGTTTTGATATATGTACAATTGCTGGGATTATAGATTTGGTGTGGGACAATTGTTGTATGAGTTGAGTGTATTTGATAACAGTGAATGGATATATGCTAGTCAATATCAAGAATTTCTATGTGCTGAAATAAATCTAGACTGGTATAGACAACAAGTCTTTAAGACTAGTACAAGAAGGGATACATTTGCAAATTGCGTATTGGGAAAGACATGTGAGTTTACTCTTCCATTACATCCACAAGAGAGGAGACAGGGAGATACCCGTACTTAAGTTAAAATACAATTGAAACCAATTGTGGTTATTTACCACACATATGTGGAACCATTTACAGTAGCATGGTTAGTGATTAAATGAAGTGTAATTAAAGAAGAAGAGGAGTTAGAGAAAATAGAACTGTGTTGGGTATATCATCCTATGTTAGGTTCTACTACCCGTATACGGGGATAGAACTGGGTTTTTCTACAGTACCATACAGATAAGTCACTCAGTCCACATTACATAGAACCTGATTAAAACAAAATCACGGGGCACCATGACAAAGGCTGGGCCTGACCTCTGACACTGCCCTGAATGATGCTGACTTGGGGCTTTTCGTTGACGGTTCTGCATATATAGAACAAACTACAGGGAAGAAACATGCAGAGTTTGGTATTGTGACAATTGATAGAACCACTCACATACATCAACCATTACCAGATACTTTCTCAGCTCAAAAGGCTGAACTTTAGGCACTAACCACTGCCTGTAAAATGAGAAGGGAAAAGGGTTACACTTTTCTTTGATTCTGCTTATGCAATAGGGGTTTGTCTCTCCTGGTGTGGTGTCTGGAGAAATAGGGGTTTTCACAATGCTTGTGGAAGTCCTATTCATAATAGAACTATGGTTTTAGATCTCTTGGAGGCTATGATGCTGCCCTCTGCTTTGGCTGTTGTGAAGGTTGCTGCTCACACTGGGGGGAAAGATTGTGTGAGTATGGGTAACGCCATGGCAGATGAGGCTGCTAAATTAGCCGCCTCAAATTGTCATAGCCACTCCATGTTCTTCTCTGCTACTGTTGGGAAAGACACTGATGATTTGGCATCTAAACAGGCGTTGGATGTTGGTTCTCATTTGGTATGACAACAGCGGGGTTGTAAACTTGACACAGTTTCTCAAATTTGGAGACAGACTGTCTGGCAGACAGTGAATGCCAGCTTGTCTTATCACCTCTGTTTGCCAGGTGGCCCATGGTATGGCCCATTTGTCAAGGGGGGATATGACAGAGGCAATTTCTTTGGATTGGATTTGTCCAAATTTGACTCAGCATGTGAAACAGTTTCTGTTTCGATGTGCTACGTGCATGCAATTTAACAATGCCAAAGGAACACCTCGGAAACCAGGTCATTTCCCTACGCCAAGAGGACCATTTGTCCATCTTGCATGGATTTGATAGATCTTGCAGAAAGACAAGAAAGGAAAAGCCAGACAGTCTGAAACAAGAGGCAGAAGCAGATGTGAGTCGAGACCAAAGACTTGAAAAAGATGAAGGGCCAGACCAAAGCCCTGAAGAACAAACTGTTTTACATGATCAGCAAGGTTGTGTTGTAAATAAACAAACTGGCACGTCTGCTCCCGCTCCCCCCCGGCACTTGAGGGCGCCAGCCTGCCCTGCATCGCGCACTCCTGCCATCTATTACACACACCTGCCTTCCCTCTTCACGTGCGTCAGCGATATTAGACTCACTCATCACCTGTTTATTACCTCCCCCATATTTGTCAGTTCCATTGCTCTGCTCCCCGCTGCTGCATTAATAGTTGTCTGTATTACTCGTTCGCTGACACTGTCTCGTTATATGTCCGTTCTATATTAAATATTTGACTCCCCGTACCTGCTTCGTCTCTCTAGCGTCATACATGTGACACAAACCCTTAAGGGGTATAAGAGAGGGAAGACGACAGCATGTGGTTGTTGGTGGTTGATTGTGTTGGCTCTATCCACACTACTTGTTTGTGTGGGTGAAGCCGGCCCTGTCAACACGTGGGTAAAGTTTGTTCGAGACTTAGGTAGAAAAGTCCCCCCAAACGGGACTGCGGTGTTAATTTTGTCTAAACCCAAATCCATGAGAGAGTTGTTTGGTTCAATGAGTAGACCAATGGCAGAGACAGATCAGGCCTGTGGAATGTTGTATTTTATGAGAAGGGCAAAAGACAAGCTGAGCCAGTGTAATTGTACCATAGGACTCTTTAATGGACATGAGCTAATTGATCAGGGTAATAAGAACGTATCGAAAGGGACTGGGGGATACAAGATCTGGGGAGGGTGTTTGACAAATGGGAATCCAGAAGCTGTGGATAGAATAGGGACTGTAACTCGTGGGTTTTGGCCACGGCATAATCCCCGGGATGATGATAACTGGAAGAGTTAGGAAGAGGCTTATATGTACTCACCCAACAATGTATGGTTGGAGTGAAAACCTGGGGACCACTGTGGCTGAACCAATTTTAGAGAATCTGAAGGAAGAACGTGTTCCACCATTATGTATCTGTAACAATGTGTGTGTAACAGTGTGTGTGGCTGTGTGTAACAGTGCATTGTATATCATATGCAGGCTACCTCCCTGAAGAAGAACGCAGGCAAAATTTTAGCACACCCTATGGGTGGCATTTATTGGATGTCTCATATTAAATTACTAGAGTGATCTATCTTGCTCTAAACGATGGTATGGGATCACCCTGGGGGTTTATGTGGATTTGCGGCGGTAGAGGTTATCTGGTAATTCCAAATAACTGCCGCGGGTGTTGTTTCCTCAGTGAAACTCTTACCAATGCTCTCAGACCCCACCTCTGCTATACTAACTAACCGTTCCACTGATTCCATTTCCACACGTATGAAAAGGTTGATTCCAATTAACAATGAGGCGTATGGCCATGTCCTTAAACCAGCTGAGATATTCAGTATCTCCATTATTCCTAGCATTGGTGTATCCATTTTAGGTAAATGGATTAATAATTTGACTTACTTGCTACAAGCTCATATTAATTTGACCTACAAGAGTTTTAGCCAGTACTGCCTGGATGTCCAGAATCTTAAGGCAGTTACGGCTAGGCACAGTTTGGCTTTGGATTACCTGCTGGCCCTCGATGACGAATGCGTAATGTTACTTCCTGACTCCCCCATAACATGACCAAAATCCTGCTTGATATGTCTAAACTCTCTAATACTCTCAGCCCTAGTGACGATGATGTTCTGACCAGGATGGGTAAATGGTTCACTGTGAAATTTGGAAATGTTATGGGCATCTTATCATTTGTAGTTCCTGTGTTAATAGGCTTTTGCTGTGTTCTGATTTTTTGTTGTCTTGGTAAATGGGCAGTGAAGAAGCCTGCCTGGTTTAACCTCTCTGGGATATGTGGGACGCTAGCGTACCGCATGGCCATCATCCAGTGAAAATGCAGAGCGCCAAATTCAAATAAATTAACTAGAAAAATTAAACCTTCATGAAATCACACAATCAATACACCATTTTAAAGATACACTTATTGTGAATCAAGCCAACATGTCAGATTTCAAAAAGGCTTTACGGAGAAAGCACACCAAATGATTGTTAGGTCAGTACATAGCCACAGAAAAACACAGCCATTTTTCCAGCCAAAGAGAGGAGTCACAAAAAGCATAAATAGAGAAAAAATTAATCACTAACCTTTGATGATCTTCATCAGATGACACTCAGGACTTCATGTTACACAATACATGTTTTGTTCGATAAAGTTCATATTTATATCCAAAAATTGCAGTTTACATTGGCGCGTTACATTCAGTAATGTTTTGCTTCCAAAAGATCCGGTGATTTTGCAGAGAGCCACATCAATTTACAGAAATACTCATTATAAATGTTGATGAAAATACATGTGTTATGCATGGAACTTTATATAAACTTCTCCTTAATGCAACCGCTGTGTCAGATTTCAAAAAAGCTTTACCGAAAAAGCACACCATGCAATAATCTGAGTACGGCGCTCAGAGCCCAGCAAGCCAAAGAGATATCCGCCATGTTGTGGAGTCAACAAAGTCAGAAATAGCATTATAAATATTCACTTACCTTTGATGATCTTCATCAGAATGCACTCCCAGGAATCCCAGTTCCACAATAAATGTTTGATTTGTTCGATAAAGTCCATAATTTATGTCCAAACACCTCCAATTGTTTGCGCGTTTAGTACACAATCCAAACTGACGACGCGCTGGCAGGCCCAGGCGAAAGTTCAGACGAAAAGTCATATTACAGTCCGTAGAAACATGTCAAACTAAGTATAGAATCAATCTTTAGGATGTTTTTATCATAAATCTTCAATAATGTTCCAACCGGAGAATTCCTTTGTCTTCAGAAATGCGATGAAACGCAAGCTACCTCTCATGTGAATGCGCGTGACCAGCTCGTGGCACTCTGCCAGACCTCTGACTCAATCCCCGCTCATTTCCCCCTCCTTTATAGTAGAAGCATCAAACAAGGTTCTATAGACTGTTGACATCTAGTGGAAGCCTTAGGAAGTGCAACATGACCCCATTTCCACTATCTTGGATAGGCAAAGAGTTGAAACACTACAAACCTCAGATTTCCCACTTCCTGAAAGTATTTTTTCTCAGGTTTTTGCCTGCCATATGAGTTCTGTTATACTCACAGACATCATTCAAACAGTTTTAGAAACTCCAGAGTGTTTTCTATCCAACTCTACTAATTATATGCATATTCTAGCTTTTAGGACAGAGTAGCAGGCAGTTTACTCTGGGCACCTTTTTATCCAAGCTACTCAATACTGCCCCCCTGTCCCAAAGAAGTTAATGGTTTTGGCTTTACCTGCCTCCTATGATGAATACTATGATGCCACTGGTGTTGAACCCAACTATGACCCTCTTGCTTGCCCAACTGACCCAGAGGATGATTACTATACTACCTATATGTGAATGGTTAAAAGTTCTAACATCGATTTCTGTACATGGTTATATGAGACTAGGTAGTCTCAAAGGGGGGAATGTTGGGGGTTACCCTGGGGGTCAGGTGTGGGGCTACACCAATGCCATGATTACTGTGTATATGTGATAACCTTATATGCTTGCAATGTGCAATGATGGAAAAGTACTGGGTAATGGAGATGTACTGCTTTAGTTCTCAGGGTGAGAACTGCCTGCACCTGCTGATAGTCATGCAGCCTCAAGGCCGAGATGTTCCGAAAGTAGCAAAGTGCCTGAGACTACACAGGTGTGGTTGATGGCTTATAGTAGAGCGAGAAACCACAGTCCAGACATGTTTTTCTCATCTTAGATACTTTGTATCTAATCCAATGCAACAATGTTAAGGTATGATTGACAGTAGGTTATCCACACCAACTAGTATAAAGAGTGTTGTCTCCTGCTTCGCCCCACAGATCTTTACTATAGACTACTGAGATATTCTGTATGTGAATTGCTGTCTGCAATTGCATTTTATTACTAAAGAGTTTTATACCAAGGTTCCTGAAGGAAACTTACATCACCCCAAGCAAAGGACCACCCAACAGCAAGCAGTAAGAGGTAAGGCGAAATTGAGCAACCTTACCTAATTCCTTTTTTCAAATCAAATCTAGGAGAAGTGCCATGCTTTAATTTAATGGTACTGTTCCCATTCATATAAAGAGTTTTAATAGTACTCAAAATAATTCCCCAAAACCAAATTTCTCAAGGGAGAGAAATAGAAACTCATGTTCCACTGTATCGAAAGCTTTATAAAAGTCTAAGAAGACAATAAAACTCTTTGAGGATTAGATCAGAATAGTCAATAAGGTCTAACACCAGTCGGATATTATTAGATATATGTCTATTCCTCATGAAGCCAGGTTGGGTCTTTTCTATAACTGAGTCCAATACTGCCTTCATTCTTTTTGCAAATATAGAGGCTAAGATTTTGTAGTCATTATTGAGCAGACAGATTGGACACCAATTATCGAGGAGAAGCAAGTCTTTCTTGGGCATAGGTATTAATATAATCAGACCTTGAGTCAAACTGGATGGGAGAGCATTATTTGCAATGCTTTCAGAAAAGACCTGCAACAGAAATGGGGCCAACTGTTGAGAAAAGGTTTTGTAAAACTCAGCAGATATACCATCAGTCCCAGGAGACTTATTCTTTTGAAGGTGTTCAATAGAATAAATGATCTCTTCAACTATAATAGAGTCATCGAACTGTTCCCTCTCAGCTTCCCCAATTGATTTCATATCCCCCAGAGAGTAAAAAAAAAAAATAGTTGAGGAAACCTCAATATGAACTATATAAATTCCTGTAGAAGTTGCAACTAAAGTTACAGATTAATTTGGGATCATCTGTGATGAGACCATTAATATTTAGTTGTTGAATTGTATTATTTTTAGAGTGGTATTTTTCTAACAGGAAAAAATAAGATTAATTTTGTTCACCCTCCTCTAGCCACTTCTTCCTAGATCTGACAAAGGCTCCCTTCTGCTTTCAGTTTATACATATCATCCAACTTGTTTTGTAACTCAAACAAAACAGATTAGTCCTCCTCAGAGACTTTCAACAGGCTTTTGAACAAGAGAGGTGATCTTTGTAAATCACACTTTCTTCTTCAGCTCTCCTCGTCTTGGCAAGAAAACGTCCATATTTTCTTAAATATTTTCCATTCTCATATTTAATGTATGAATTGTCATTTATAGCTTTGTTCCAAAAGTGTGTAATGAAATTGTTTATCTCCATCTTGACCAACTCATGTTTTAATATAGAGCTATTAAGCTTCCAGTAGGATGCTCTGCCAAGGCCATTATCAGTGATAAAAAGTTCAATGTCAATATAAATAGCTCTATGATCAGTAAGGGGAGTGGCCAGGATATTAACAGAAATACACTTTATCAAAACATTTAGACACCAGCCAAAAATCTATGAATGATTGTCTGGAGCGTTCCTTATTACTCCAAGTGAAAGACTTGTCATTAGGAAACTTTACTCTCCAAAGATCTATAATATCAAACCTTTCCATAAACTGCCTAAAACTTGTATTCATAGAAGTGGACTTTCCCGGAGGCCATCTATCAATTAAATTATTTGTAGAAATATTAAAATCCCCACCTACTATAAGTAAAGCATTAGGCAATTTGGTTAGCCAATGGAGAATACGCTTTTCTAAGGATTCAAGTCAGTGATCAATTTCAAGTTTGGAATTGTACCCATAAATGTTGGTAATAATAATGATGATGTTGTTACAGTTGATAACAAGACAAAGAATGTGACCGGAAGGTTCAGAGTCAGAGTGCAAAATACTTCCATTGAATTGATTCTTTAGAGTGGTAACTCCAGCAGAGAGTTCAAAACCATGAGAGAGACATACTGCCCTACCAAGCAAAAAGGCAGTAGCTGCTCATTTGGTCAAAAATGAGTTAGTCATTTTTGCTACATTAAATACATGCTTAATCATCTGGACAAATATACTGCCTCTATTGTATTGTGTTTTTGAGAAAATGGGGGTCATGTTAGCAGTAACTGCATAAAGTTACTGTGAAACCAAGGTAAATAAAAGCCATTTCTCAGTTCCAGGCTATGAGCAGTTACTGCCTTTTCGCTTGGTAGGGCAGCGTACATCATTACCCCACTGAGATCTCCAGAAGTTGACGTCGGTAGCAACTGAATGAGACTCTTGAAAAAAACAAATCTGTTTTATAAAAATAAGGCTTTGCGCTTCACATTATTTCTTAACCCCCTAGCACTGAGTGAAACTATAGACAACGACAAAGTGGAATTTTGAACAAAGTACAATGAGCTAAACAACAATCGCAAATCAAATAAGAATGAAAGGAAACCAACGTTGCACACCATATAGATATAAATGATTGAGTGAGAGTAGTTCAGCATAACAAAGCTAACCTCCAGACAAAAAACAACAAAGAGCTTGCTCACTGACTATACTGCAGGTAAAAAATATCAGAAGTGAGAGAACAATTTAAATAGTAAATATCCATTACTCCAGTAGTCCTGTGCAGTTAGAACGAAGGTTATATCACCTTAGAGCCGGGAGTGGGATCTGCTCACATCAGAGGTAGCCATCTAGGTAGCCTATGTTGACCAACAGGCACAGTCTATGACAGTTCTCAAGGAGTAAGGTTGATTTCGGATCAGTTGATGAAAGCGCGCCCTCCGATGAAGTAAGCCGCTTTCACTTCTTTTCATGCTTTTTCCACAGCTGGCCAGAGTTTCTCTCTCCTTTCTCTGTCTGCTTTCGAGAGGTATTCAGCAAACCGCAGATTGTTATCGCGTAGGAAAGTAGATTTCTTGGCTACTTTCCAAATAGCATCCCTGTAGATCCATGATGTGAACTGGAGAATGACACCTCTGGGCTTGGAGTCACCCTGCCTTCTCGTGCCGAGGCGATGTACAGTGTTGACAACATCTGCTAGCTTAGCCTTCTCCACGGGTAGGATAGCTTGGCAGACTTTAATTTGCTCTTGACGCACGTTTGATGGTCTCTTGTCGCACGCCTCGGGAACTCCATACAGTCTTAGATTCCACCGTCTGGAATAGCTTTCGAGTTCCGCGATTCTTCTTTGGCACAGGTCCATCTTTCGCTCCTCCTTTCGACATGCTTTTCAATGTGGGCGACCTTCTTCTTAACGTTCTTGATTTCCATGCATGCGAAGTCAAATGTTTTTTTTAAGCCCTCGATTTTCATTGCGTTGTCGCCAACCATTTTCTCTATGGCATCGGACCTTGCATTGATGAGCCTGGAAAGAGTGGCGATAACATCATTATTGGCAGCGGCATCTAGGCCCAGTTCAAACATGCCTTTCTTGGAAGCTGGAGGTTTGCTTGGGGTTATAGGCAAAGAAGGAAAATCCTCATCTGACACGCAAAGTGTCATAGAGTCTGTCAGACCAGTATAGTTGTGGCAGTTGTCAATCAAAGCATTTGCCTCCTGTGTAATGACATTAGATGATGCCTGAGCATTGCTAGCTGAGGTAGCCATAAGATTTCTCTTTCTGTCAGCGCGCCGTGACATTTTGGAAAATATCATCTTAAATCATCAATAACCTGGTGTTTTTAGCAAGCAAAGTATTCATTTGGTAGTTCAAAATAATACACTTTTCACTATCTTTCGAAAGTTTGTAGGAAGCGTGCGCTCAACCTGCCATCTTGGAGCCTCTCCTAAACAACTCATTTCCACATGCCCACTACTTTCCTTTCAACACACCCAATCTTTGACACGCCCACTACTTTCCTTTCGACTCGCCCATACTCCGGTCGCCATATTGAGTGGCAGCTACCCCCTTCTCGGATTTGTTCCAACTAGGTACCACACCTGATCAACTGAGCTAATTGATCAGTTCAGTGATTTCCTAAATTCAACACACCTGGTCTTCCAAGTTGGTTAAATCAAAAACATGACCAGCGTTGCTTACCCTTGGTCTACAGGTAACGCTAAAATTTGGGGATTTTTTTTTCCATAGCATTTGCTATTATTTTTGCTTGTCTGAAAATCATGAACTTTACTACCAGTACATATGATGTCCTCCAATATTTGTATTTATTTTTCCTGTTGAAAACTTATTACAGTAAAGTACACACATTAAAGGGTAAACAAATATATGTTTTAAGCAACAACAACAACAACAACAAAAATGGACAATTGAAAACTTCAAGGAGTTGGGCAGGGTTGTCAAACTCATTCCATGGTGAGCAGAGTGTCTGCAGGTCTTTCCCTTTAAATTAAGGCCTAGAAAACCAGGTGAGTTCCTTACTAATGAGTTGACCTTAATTCATCAATCAAGTACAAGGGGGAGAAAAAAAACACACATACTTGGCCCTCTGTGGAATGAGTTGGACACGTGGAGTAGGGCATTCAAGGAGTTGGTTTGATGGGAAGTCGTAATGCCATCGGCCTTTTTCCCAATATGCCATGACTTAAATGGACCACCTATTGAGATGTTCATTTTGTTACACACACCTTTTAAGTAAATCCGATGTTAAATGAGGTGAAAAGGAGACAGGAGTGCCACTTCAGAAGTTGCCCAAAATACTTCTCCAGGTGTATGACAACACCGCCACCCAGTGGCTAGTGCAACATCCCTGTTTCTGGTTCAGATTTGAGTCACTGAACGCCTTCCGACAGAGACAAAACATGTCACGTACGTAACGGTTTGAATTAGCTGTTCATTTCACAAATTGTGGATCAACTGCTATATGATTCCCGTCGTGTTGTTGGCCAACAACCCAGAAAGATGCCACAGAAAACACTGGGATCCATTGTAGGTCTGCTTTGCATCGGGACCTGTTTGGTACAGGTAAGCTGCAGTTTGCGTTCATAGCGCGGTAAGCGCTTTTAACCAAGCCCGTGGATCGCAGCTGGATCCTAGGCCTTCTATTGTGCCTTTTTGTTTCCCCACAAAGGAACTTGGGCATGCCTCGCTAGCAACTCCAACTTTGGGTGACGTCAGTTTGGACAAATCGTGTGTTTGTTGATATATTTATAGTTTCTATGTTTATAGCTTGAAATACTTAAGATATTATCCGAAGTTCTGAAAGTGTTGGTAAGATTAGTTGATAAACCACCCATAGCTAGCTACCCTAACGTTAGGTTATTTTGTCTGGTAGAGCACCGCAGTATATATTTTTTGCTTTCGATATTTTGAATTTGCTAATTTGTCATTTGTTCCTAGGATGATGCCAGTTCGAATCAGATGATGGTAGAGAAGAAGGTTCACACTTTGTTTTTACCAATAGATGGGGTTTTCCTTAAGAGGGTAAAAAGGAGAAAATATGCTGTTTTCTTGCGCTCCGGTGGTGTAGGGGACCTTAGTAAAAGTACAATACCGGTGATTGCGTGAAAGTAAAAAAAATATATACATTGTGTTCCAATTCAGGAGAATTAGACCTAATATAAAGATTATACACACTGCTTCGGGCCTCCAGTAGCTGAAGGCCCAATATTTTGTTGGGATTACCTTTTGGTTACTAAGAGTGTTATATTTAACCCCCCCCCCTCAATATATTAATGATATTTCCAGTTCACCACTTCTCAGATTTATTTTTTAAAAAATATAAAAAAATGTTTTTATTGGCATATTTCTTGTGATAGTTCTAAATGTTAATAACTCCCTATCCATATGATCTACAGACAAGTGTGGTGGGTTCCTTTACCTCTCATATGAAAGGTACACTTAATTTTTCCAAAATTCCTTTCCTTAATTTTTTTAAAGCAATTTATCCTGTTATAGCTGTGGTTTTTTGTTCGCATACAGATTTAATTTTCAATAGTTTCTTATCCAAATGACCTGTGTGTAAAACCACTTGACGTTAGGGCAGTCCCTCTTATAGGCTAGGTGGAAATTTCAAACTGCTTATACCAGTCTCCACAAGCTTTGATCTCCACAAGTGCATATGTTTTAGGTGTTGTGCCCATGACATTCCTGTGGAAGATGTCGTTTTTCAGAAGGGGCAAGAAATGGGTATCTTGGCTCTGGTTATTGAATAGCTTAACATGGTAGGCCTACTTCTCGTGAGAGAATAGGTTCTTACCCCAGTGTCTTGGCTAAATTCCCAATTTGGACAATACCATCATGTTTGTAATCATTCCTCTGACAAGTAATTATAGCTCATTCAATCAACTCTCCACCCTATGCAACTAACACTTGTGTTGGATGCAAAAAAAATATTTTATTTAAACTACTAATAAAATATTTACGTTTCGGGCTTCATCAATGGCCTTCATCAAAACAATGACAGACGGAATGGACAAGTACATAGGGATTAGGGAAGACAATCAGCTAGTGGTGCCAGTGAGAGGTGTCTGTCAATACAAGTAGGTCCACAGGGTAAGAGGTATTGTGGTCAATGGCTCCACCTAGTGGTGTATATACATGATGTGAAGTATGTGCAATATTGAAAATATTTTTCAGCTTTAGATTTCAAAACCATCTTCATATAGAGCTACAGAAATGTTGATCTGTATGTGAACAAATAACCACAGCTGTAATAGTATAAATATCTGTAAAAAAAATAAAAGGAGGTATTTGGGAAAAAAGGAAAGAAAAGGTGTACCCTTAAGACAGGTTATAGCTCATGGACAGTGAATTATTGAAAAAAGGACCAACAATTGGAAATATTCATGAAATCAGAGCAATGGAAATTCTAATGGGTGTACTATGAAGGAGGGAGGTCTGTGACTTAACATCAAGTGGTTTTACAGGTACAGTGCCACAGACAGAGGTTCACCACGCTGTCTGTGTGGGTGGACCAATTCAGTTTGTCCGTGATGTGTACGCCGAGGAACTTAAATATAATGTTTACATACCCTACATTACTCTTCTCATATGTATATACTGTACTCGATACCATCTACTGCATCTTGCCTATGCCGTTCTGTACCATCACTCATTCATATATCTTTATGTACATATTCTTCATCCCTTTACACTTGTGTGTATAAGGTAGTTGTGAAATTGTTAGGTTCGATTACTCGTTGGTTATTACTGCATTGTCGGAACTAGAAGCACAAGCATTTCGCTACACTCACATTAACATCTGCTAACCATGTGTATGTGACAAATAAAATTAGATTTGATTCAGTAAAGTATTCCGACCCTTTGACTTTATCCACATTTTGTTACAGCCTTATTCTAAAAGGGATTAAATATGTTTTCCTCCGCAATCTACAAACAGTACCCCATAATGACAAAGCAAAAACAGGTTTTTAGAATTTTTTGCCAATTTATTAAATATTACATTTACATTCAGACCCTTTTGCTATGAGACTCAAAATTGAGCT